>NC_091154.1:685649-792669 GCF_040958095.1 Procambarus clarkii
AAACGAGCGACGTAGCACGAGAATTAAGGTAAAAAAATGGAACGAGAATGCACATGTTACTGATTTTGTGCGTTTTTGCCGTTAATACCCTCCTAACTTCATAAGTTGTTCACCAACTGAGCATTTTGATCTGGTGGATACCTGGTTGATGGGGTTCTGGGAGTTTGGTCCACCAGGCTGTTGCTTGGAGCGGCCCGCAGGCCCACATACCCACCACAGCCCGGTTGGTCCGGGACTTCTCTTAGAAAACAGTCCAGTTTTCTCTTGAAGATGTCCACGGTTGTTCCGGCAATATTTCTGATGCTCGCTGGGAGGACGTTGAACAACCGTGGACCTCTGATGTTTATACAGTGTTCTCTGATTGTGCCTATGGCACCTCTGCTCTTCACTGGACCTCTGATGTTTATACAGTGTTCTCTGATTGTGCCTATGGCACCTCTGCTCTTCACTGGGCCTCTGATGTTTATACAGTGTTCTCTGATTGTGCCTATGGCACCTCTGCTCTTCACTGGACCTCTGATGTTTATACAGTGTTCTCTGATTGTGCCTATGGCACCTCTGCTCTTCACTGGGCCTCTGATGTTTATACAGTGTTCTCTGATTGTGCCTATGGCACCTCTGCTCTTCACTGGTTCTATTCTGCATTTTTTTCCATGTCGATCACTACAGTACGTTGTTATTTTACTGTGTAGATTTGAGACCTGTCCCTCCAGTATTTTCCATGTGTATGTTATTTGGTATCTCTCTCGTCTCCTTTCTAGTGAGTACATTTGGAGAGCTTTGAGACGATCCCAATAATTTATGTGCTTTATTGCGTCTATGTGTGCCGTATATGTTCTCTGTATTCCCTCTATTTCAGCAATCTCTCCTGCTCTGAAGGGGGAAGTGAGGACTGAGCAGTACTCAAAACGGGACAACACAAATGACTTGAAGAGTACAACCATTGTGATGGGATCCCTGGATTTGAAAGTTCTCGTAATCCATCAGATCATTTTTCTGGCTGACGCAATATTTGCTTGGTTATGCTTCCTAAACGTTAGGTCGTCGGACATCATTATTCCCA
Source organism: Procambarus clarkii (assembly GCF_040958095.1). NCBI lineage: Eukaryota > Metazoa > Arthropoda > Malacostraca > Decapoda > Cambaridae > Procambarus > Procambarus clarkii. Next base: position 686,713 of record NC_091154.1, read on the forward strand.
AATCCTTGACATGCTGTTTTCCTACTATGAGCAGATTCGATTGTGTTTTGTACTCTGTATTATGTTTAAGGTCCTCATTTTTGCCGTATCTGAGTACCTGGAATTTATCACCGTTAAACATCATGTTATTTTCTGATGCCCAATCGAAAACTTTGTTAATATCTGTTTGTAGTTTATCAATGACTTCAGCAGAGGTAATTTTCATGCTGATTTTTGTATCATCTGCAAAGGATGACACGAAGCTGTGACTTGTGTTTTTGTCTATATCTGATATGAGAATAAGGAACAGCAGTGGTGCAAGGACTGTACCTTGAGGTACAGAGCTTTTAACTGCGCTCGGACTCGATTTTACTTGATTGACTGTTACTCTTTGTGTTCTGTTCGACAGGAAATTGAGTATCCAGCGTCCTACTTTACCAGTTATACCCATTGACCTCATTTTGTGTGCAATCACTCCATGGTCACATTTGTCGAATACCTTTGCAAAATCTGTGTATACGACATCTGCATTATGTTCTTCCTCTAATGCCTCAGTGATTTTGTCATAGTGGTCAAGTAGCTGTGAGAGGCATGATCTTCCCGCTCTAAATCCATGTTGGCCTGGGTTGTGGAGGTCATTGGTCTCCATGTTGGCCTGGGTTGTGGAGGTCATTGGTCTCCATGAATCTAGTGACCTGACTCCTGATCACTCTCTCAAATACTTTTATTATGTGGGACGTTAGTGCAACTGGTCTATAATTCTTTGCCAATGCTTTGCTCCCTCCCTTATGTAGAGGGGCTATGTCTGCTGCTTTAAGCGCATCTGGTATCTCCCCCGTGTCCAAGTTCTTCCTCCACACTATACTGAGTGCCTGTGTTACTGGCACTTTGCATTTCTTTATAAATATTGAATTCCATGAGTCTGGACCCGGGGCCGAGTGCATGGGCATATTGGCAATTTCTCTTTCAAAAGCTGCCAAGCTCGTGTTGATATCAGTTATATTTACAGGTGTTTGAGTATCATTCATAAAGAAATTGTTCATATCTTCCACTTTCATGCTGAGTATCGGAGTGCAGCCCGTCCTCCAAACAAAGATCCAAAAGTGATTCCATGCACCCGCCAAACCCCCTGTTTATGAATGAAAAGCGGTTTACACACGACTCACAACTGCTGACGTTCGAACACTTCCGGAACAAGTGTTTCACTGACGAATTTTGTTCGAATCACAACGCTATAAATGCTTCACCCACGTACTACAAATACAAATAATCGCCAACAGAACCTAAACACCCAACCTAACCTATGCTTTATATGCACAATACGCTAATATATTATAATATTAATTTATACTTGAGAAAATTCCCGTTTTGAATGAACAGCATGTTAAAATTTATGAATGCATCTGTGGGGTCGACCGCTGGATGTAATGGACTTGAGTCGAGGACGGGTTGCGGAGTGCTAAACATGTCCTCATACTGCTTTTTTAGGATTTCACTAATTTCTTTGTCATCCTCAGTGTATGAACCTTCACTAATACGAATAGGTCCAATACTGGCAGTGGTTTTCGCTTTTGATTTAGCATATGTGAAGAAATATTTTGGATTTTTCTTTATTTCTTGAATTGCTTTTTGTTCTAGTTGTCTTTCTTCAGTGTGATAGGAATGCTTCAGTCTCTGTTCGATTTCTTCAATCTCCCTGTTTAAATTATTTCTTCTCTGTATGGAGAGTCGTGTCTGCTTAAGCATTTCCGGTAATTTCTTCCTCCTTTTGTAATGTCGTCTGCGTTCTCTTTCTACATTGGACCTCTTTCTGGCTTTCCTCAAAGGAACATGTTTCAGACATACTTCATATGCTTCAGAAGTCAGTTTTTCTATTCCCTGTGTAGGATTTTTATTTCTTAGAACATTTTCCCATTGAATGTTTGTAAGTTCCCTGTTTATTTTCTCCCAGTCTATCCTCTTATTATTAAAATTGTATTTATTGAATTGCCCTTCTCACTTGTTGTTTCTCTTGGGCCTACTACCGTTATTAATGTTAGTTTGCACTTCAATGTATCTTTTCGAATAAATCTATCACATTTTGATGTCAAAAATCACGCAACGGACACAATATGTATTGTAAGAGGGACTCACAAACCACCACGTACTGTACGTGTGGGTCGTCGGTTAGGCTCGGCCAGTTTAGTACATCGTTTTTGTAACGTTGTGACAGCTGGATATTACGGGCTGTTGGGGACCTCGGTAAAAATGTCACTAGACCAGCAATGTTTACTACTCTCCCGGGTAGATTGTATTCAAGAGAACTGAAGGATTTTATGTACACGTCAATCATGACTTTACTAAAGTTTTTGTGTACACATCAAGACTTTACTAAAGCGTTTGTGTACACATCAAGACTTTACTAAAGCTTTTGTGTACACATCAAGACTTTACTAAAGCGTTTGTATACACATCAAGACTTTACTAAAGCAGATTTTGATGGTAGCATTTAGATAATCAAGGAGAGATAAATCTCACGTCCTCTAAGTACATCCATTACCATGCCACCCCCCCCTCAAACCACTGGGTCTAGATATTTGTGATGGTCTGAAAGCATATTACGGTTCCAGTAATAGTCTACATGTAAACTGGTAAATGAACCGTTGTTGTAAACAGATTATTATCAAGTTATCATTTTAATGTGATAGAAATCATTGGTTTAAAATATAGCGAGTATATGCTGAAAACGTCGTCTTTGGGAATTTGGAATTATGTAGAGAGAATTCAAGGGCACACTGAAATAGTTTTCTAATGCCACATTTCACAAAATAGTCAATGATACATCATAATAATGTAATGAAACTCAACCTAACCATGAATAGAGTAGATAATAGCACAAATTATGTAGGCTTTCCCAATCCATTCCCTTAAGTAGATCAAGAACACGGTAACTGCAGAAGGGCTATTAGTCCACACACAAGGCAGCTCCTATTTATATCATGAAAAATCTAATGATAATACCAGTGATTTGGTGGTGAATCTGTACGATAACAACGATAAGAAATACTTTCCCTCATTAGGGACAGGAAACCTGTACTTAGGCTCCATCAAGGTCCATGTACTCCACTGGAGACATCTCCCGTCACGCAGGGTGCAGTCGCACCTCCACAGATCTCCAGTATCAGCTCTTGATACTGGTAATGGCTCAAAAGGGCCACCACTTACGGGCTATTCATGCCCGTGCCACCTTTTGGGTGGCTTAATCTTTATCAATCAGTCATCATCCCTTGTACTGTAGGCCAACTACTGACCACCCGCAGGATGCCTCCCACAACACTTTTCTACCTCCCAGGGACATATTTAACAACTTTGTGATAGGAAATGTTCCGTCTTGCCCAGAGACATCCAAATAATGAGGAGAATTACAAGACAGCTACCAACACTAAACACCATTCCCCTGGCAAATATCAGTGTACATTCAAACTGTAAAGGTTAGACTGCAGATGCCAAATTATTCTATTGTTTATTCATCTAGCAAATGCTACAGAAATGTTTTTGTTCTTGCAAACTTGTCAATAGTGTTCCAACTCCCCTGGACCATTCAGCATCCTGGTCTATTATAAAAGAATTCCACTTGTAACAGCCCATTCCCAGGGGACATAACATCCAGGAGCAATGCCCATTCTCGGCCAAGTCAACGTCGACGTTGATTCAACCATGTTAACGTGTATTTAACATCAAGCCATTGCCACTCTTTGAGTATTGCACCCACCGGGTTAACACACACACGTCTCCTTCAAATTATACTTCAGTGTTCGATGTTACATCAACAACACCGATTCAATTAAAAAAATAATAATTAAATGAATTAATAATATAGCTTTCAACTTTACACAATTAAAACTCCTCATGTACTCAAACTGACACAATATACATCTCATGCTCCATAACTAACAAAAAGGTAAACAAAAATAAATGTAAACTTATCTAACATTTATTTTTCTTAAAAAGGAAAATAAAATAAAAAAGATTACAACAGTACATGTTCTTAAAAGCTGCACTCGTGTAGTGTATGTGTGGGGGGGGGAGGGGGGGAGGGGGTTGAGGGGGTTTACATTTCATACAGCAGAGTGAAGGTGCGTGGAAACAGAGTGACAGCCGAGTGAAACACGGTGACGCAGGACCGTATCTAGTCTGTGACTGGCTCCACAAGTACAGTATCATGGCTCCCACAAAATGAAAAATAATAAATGGATTGATATAAAATATATACTGTAGAAAAAATCCATCTCAAATTGCAATAAAACTATGAATAAAATTTGACTTTGGTACCTATGACAGTATCTAATACTGTATCTACGGGAAATTATATGTTCACAATATATATATACTGTATATAACAAAAAATTGTTCTAGCACAAGGAGGTTTTGGGGTGCCACCCTCCGGTCAAGTCAAGATACTGCCCTGGGGGTACCATCCTCCAGTCATGCCCTGGGGGAACCGTCCTCCAGTCATGCCCAGACTGACCAAGGGTGCCTCCCTCCGGTCAAGTCAAGATACTGATCTGGGGAAACAATCCTCCAGTCATGCCCTGGTGGGAACCATCCTCCAGTCATGCCCTGGGGGGAACCATCCTCCAGTCATGCCCAGACTGACCCCAAGGGTGCCTCCCTCCGGTCAAGTCAAGATACTGCCCTGGGGGTACCATCCTCCAGTCATGCCCAGACTGACCCCAAGGGTGCCTCCCTCCGGTCAAGTCAAGATACTGCCCTGAAATCGGTGCTCAAGATAAATATTTGGAGATTCATGGGTGAGTACACCTGTAATAATCTTCCTTACAGTGCACATTCCCTCACAAGATGAAATAATAAAGAGATGCATTTCTGCATTAATCTACCACTAATTACACACTGGAGTACAGTGCACGTGATGTGTGAGAAGTAAGCCACATCATGGCCCATCCACTCCATTGCCATCTCATTTCCCTACCTAGCCTACAAGTAATGCAAAATAACCATTGAACTGTAATGGGTGACCATAGTGCCTTCCTGGCTCCACCGAGACACACGACAAGACTGTACAAGGTGCCACGAGACCATTAATTACCCATCGGGTGGTTCGCACACCCACCTCGAGGGCACATGAGGGTTGCTACAGAAAGTGTGACAAAACCTAGTGTACTATATATTCCTCAAGCAGCTAAAACAAAAATATAGAGTTGAGAGAGAGTCCGGAAAGGCACAGAGTCACCACTACCACGAGTCATATTTTGGAAGACCTAAGAGCTGCTCCCTAAGGTCCAAATGGTAACATTAGAACTTAATAAAAATTAACTACCAAATGTATGTACATATATATATTTATATATGTATATATATATATTTCATTTACCTTCATATTTATAAATTTTGAATTATTTGATATACACAGGTATGCTTGGCTTAGATAAGTCCTTGCCCTGGGTTAACTGCCAGTCATCAAGACACAAGGTTACATAGGTTAGCTGCACTGTTACAACTCTCCAGTGATCCATGGAGCTTGGAAGCTTTGTATTAGAGTGTGGACTCTCCGTCCCCACTGTGGTGATAGCAAATGCATTGTCAGCTGGAGAATATCAAGCCTAATGAGATGCGTTATACATTTTGCCCCCTTTAAAGCTTGTGAAGAATAAAAGCTTGATTGTACATTCGTGTGAAGTCAGAATTTTAGAATGGCACTTAAATTGAGCCTAATATAGGCTTTGTGTGCCTAAAATGCATTCGCTACTCATGTTAATGATTCACTAGAGGTCTTCACTTAGATTCTGACTAAACACAGTCGACAACGGTTCAAGTACTAAGTGTTGCATAATACAGGACTTTATCAATCATGACAACCAACCAACTTCTCAACAGATTAGTCTTAACTTACATAGCCATTAAACGAGAATTAAACTTGGAAAGATAAATGACAGCGAGCTATTGGCCAGTACAAGACAGCAAGACATACGTATGGTCCATTGGGCATTCAAGATAATCCCAAACTTACTACTACACACCTGCTCCCCTTCTGCATGGGTTCATGCCAACATCTTCCAGCTGTGTTCAGTTTTGGCTATGCTACGGAGAAACAGGTGGAGAGCAGGTCTGATCTAGTAATGAAAGCAGGCACTTGTGACCCCAGACGCAAGCGACGAAAGACAGTGTTTCACGCCCCTTCCCGGTGACGCGTTCCCTTCGGTTACGTTTACTAAGGCCCGAGGATCCCCCACCGACCTTTCTCGCACATGATGAATGTGCAGGCATCACATATTTATCCTCAATTATCAATTTTAAAATATTTTTTTTTGGTTTAGAATTCTGCTTATGCACTACCGTTAAGAGTATTTAATAGTCCCACAATAAAATTGTTTATACCCAATCTGCAAGAGCACGTGCAGACACACATTGAATTAGGGTCAGAAGCCAAGTCCCACAACACAGGGATCTTACACCACAAGTTCTACCCGACAACATTCAGCTGAGGCACTTTCACAATGCTAACTTATCAGTCATTAGATGATACCATATATATTAATTCACTAAAGATGGTCCAGTATGAACCCTGTACAATGCATCCATAACGTGCTCACATGACAAAACCTTACGACAACTTAGGAAAGCATGTGGTTTAACACCGACTTCGGCTTGGAGAACTGCAGCTTCGTGGTAGGCATGCTGAAACTAACCCCCCAATGCATTCTCTTCCAATAGTTATCGTTAGCTGCAACATGACAAAAAATATAGAAAGGGGAAATCAGCACGAGGTCTATGCCGCCGCTCCTGGGTTAATGCCGACCAATGCACTGATAACAGCTGCTTGCAGTGACTATATATTGTTTGGGAGATTTTGTAAGCACTTTTTTTTGTCATTTTCCTTCGTTTACAAATGTAATAGGTTTAGTAAGATATAAAGTTCAAAGGATAAAAATGAGTGCCTTTAAAGTGTCAGATCAAACATCAGAGTCTGGGTCACCACACTTCAGAGTCTGGGTCACCACACTTGCAAACAATAAATGCAAGTTACCACATAAAAGAAATGCAACTCTGTAAAACTGTCTGTGCAACCCGTTCTCGCACTTTCTTACAGTCAATATTGCCTTATTAAATACGTGCATGTGAGACATACTAAACATACTAGTTTACCTTGAAAAGCTTCATAGAAAACACCGACCTTACCTAACCTTCTTAGTATGTTAAGATAAGCATCTTATTGCTTCGTAATTACAATTATTACTTAACCTATACCTATAATAGCTTAAGTAATAATTGTAATTACAAAGCAATAAGATGCTTATCTTAACATATTAAGAAGGTTAGGTAAGGTCGGTGTTTTCTATGAAGCTTTTCAAGGTAAACTAAAATATTCACAATAAATTAGTATGTTACATATGACGTATTTAATAAGTCAATATTGACTATACGAAAGTGTGAGAACGGGTTGGTCTGTGTGTGTGTGTGTGTGTGTGCGTGTGCGTGTGTGTGTATCACGTGTATTTACTCCAATATCGCGTAGTTCCCACAATGTTAAAAGTTACTCCCTGGAACACTGATTAATCACTAAATGTAACACTGAAAGATATTCCATTATGATGCATTTACATATTGAATCCACTGAACAAAATTAATTCCTTTTAGTATAAAAATAGAGGACTAAGCAAAACAGATATACAAAATAATAGACACCAAATAAAAACAACGATGACTCACCGAACTAGCCACTTTTACAGGAGAGGAGGGCGGTGGTGGTGGTGGTGGTGGCGGTGGTGGTGGTGGCATGAGAAACACGATGAATATCAATGATTCTCTGCATGATACAAGGGGTGACCCAGAGCATTACAAAATTGGATTAGAACCCGTCACCATCAAGTACGACATCCACACGAGGCTGTAAGTCTTCACTTTGTTAAAACGTACATGAGCCTTCTCCACCCCATTCAAGAATGAAGCAAGGTCAGAAGTTATTTAGTTAAAGAGCTGCTTTACACCAATGCAACAAAATTCAAATTAATATTTCCTTAAAACTGAAAAGAATTCTACTTTGATTTACACCATCAAAATTAGTAATAACATTCACACAAGGTTTTGAAAACTAGTAACCTAACCCAAACGTAAAAACAAAGTGACCATTTAAGGGTCAAAGATGGGCCCAAACATTGTCACTTTCCTTTATTTGCACATGTGAAGTTCCGATTACTATTTTTCAGCAAAATTATTGAGACTCGCTCTCTGCAATGTCTTGAAGCCAAGGCAGATCCTCCGTGCAGGATCCCGTGGCCATATTTGTTTACATTTTGTTCTCATACGAGATATTTTTGCCACGTCCCTGGAGCTGCGATAAACGAAGCACGAAGCTTCTAATTTTTAAAGATCCGGAGCAAGTAGCTACTGTTAATCGTGATTTTCAACATTCATATAATCTATTTATGACAATTTTTCTAAAAGCTGTCTTTCAATATACAGGTACTGTATATATATTAATTTCAAAGCATCACAGTGATTTTTTTTTTAGCTGCATAATTAATGAGGACATAAAGTTGTGTAACTTAAAAGTAGTCATGTTGGCGGCCTCAACCCTAGACAATTTAAACCCTCGACTCGTTCCTAATTGTGTTTCAAACTTGAGACACGATAAATTATTCGGTATCCCAAGCAAAATATGCTAATAGACTAGTGCTTGTAAACAAACAAATAACTGTCTAAAACAAGTATACCAGGTTCTATTTTACTCTCAGACAAAAGATAATTTCACCAACGATTAACCTGGATGTTTTAGACTGGCATCGACAGGGTTCCTATACTTGTGGACTTTCCGGAGCGTTTCAGGAAGTGCACGAAGAATGCGAACCCGTGAGATGCCCAACGTCAACGAAGAGTCTGCTAGAAACTAATAACTTGTCTGCTAAACCAGAGCTTACGTCTCGGTAAGTCTGAAAGCACATCACAACTCAGAATAACCATAACAGAAACAGTGCCTGTGAAAGACCCACCAGAGCCCACCATTGAACTACATGTCAGAAGAGAAACCCAGAGCCCACTGCAGAACCACACTAGACACTTCAGTAGACAAACCCAGAGCCCACTGCAGAACCACACTAGACACTTCAGTAGACAAACCCAGAGCCCACTGCAGAACCATACGAACCACACCAGATACTTCAGAAGACAAACCCAGAGCCCACCATATAATACATTTGAAAGTTTAAGAGTGTGTGTTTTGTTGCATAATACAGGAGTGAATGAACTCAAGACCTGACTACTATCATTGATAATAGCTAAATGGGGTTAACTAGCACACTGGGTTGACACACAATGTGTTGTGAAGTCCAAGTGTTTGCATTCTTCCTGTGACGACGTTTCGTGACTCTTCCACACGTCACACTGACTCCATCAGCAACACCAACTGCACCAGTAAGGAGATCTATTAACAAAAATTAAATACAAAAATTAGTTTGGGTCTTCATGTTCCCCTTTGTTATCCACCCCCCCACACCTCGACGCACCAGGTTGTTCTCACTATCTCTCCTTTCCCAAGTGAATGCACATTTTAAACATTATCTATTTTGACTTTTGCTTATCAAATCTAAACGGTAATTCAGTCATTGTATAACTGGGTTCAGGAAGTGTTTTCAACCCTTACAGGAACCTATTCCTCTCTCGCCAAACTTCATTAACAGATTAGCGGTGAAGAGAGAGTATAATATTCTCATTAGTCCAACGATAGCTAAAATCCCAATGATACACATTGCAATAAACAAAATTATGATTTATCGGCAAGAAATATCGAGACCATACAACTGGCATCCCCGGACTTCCCAGGCACACGCACTACCGACTGAACCACGAGATACCTTTTACCATCTGGTCGACTTGGTAGTGCACGTGCCTGAGAATACTTTGGGGGGGGGGGGGTTGTAGCCTTGATCCCTTTATACTGTCTCACTATATGCAATATCTCAACATATCTTGGGAATGATTATTATTCCATCAAATAAGAAGATAAATTATACTCTCAAGTCAAAGCTAGATCAAATTATCTTAAAAATAACGAGACTCAAAAATTTGTAACAAATTTGCAGCGACTAGACTCTACACTAGAACATTTCTACGTCATTTCTCTTCTCACTGTCGTCCACTTGCCTTTAATTAAATCCTTCCCGCAACACCTCATTCCGTAGACTGTTGCTGGATCTCAATCTTCTCCACCGTCATGTCCGGGTTCATGCTGGTGGCTTCCTGGATGGCATCGGCCAGGGCGCGGTCATGGTCAATGGGGTCCCCGTCGCTCTGGATGGTGATCTTCTGTTCCACCCGAGTCTCCAGCACGCCGTCCTTCTCCGTCTTGTACTGTCCGGGGTAAACAACGGGTCGTGAGGCAGGACTGCACGTGTGCCACTTCCTCAAGGTTAACCTACATTCTCCCATGTACATTTCACACCATATAATATGCTCTTCCTCCTCTGCCTTCCTCTCAAAAGACTACCTGCCAATCCACACATTTTACTACTGTCAAGACTCATTCCTTTCAGCCTGCCTTCTCCACACCCTCCATCTCCCCCTTTCACACACAAAATTGCAGTCAAAGACGCATAATTACCAAAACCAGACACCGTTACATCCATCGTTCTGGGGCGAGTGCTTTCTAAAACACTATAATTATTGAACTCTCGAATAACTACAGCATGTACGCACATTTATTTATTTTGCAATTGAAGTTTTTAGTATAAATACTCACTCATAAATAGAGATATGATGGAGTATTTTACCATTATAATAACTATATTTGGCTGCATTTACAACTTTTACATCATTCAGCACAATCTCCCGGATACATTGCTAAACAAATCTCCACGTAACAAATACACAAATTGAAACGACACAGACAACTGAACAACTGACAACTGAATGACAATCCTCAGTTACAGCATTTCTCAACCGGGGTTCATGGAACCTCAAGGTAACTGTAGGGCTTCTGCAAGAGATTAGTCATAAATAGGCTAATTCTTATCAGATGCAAAAGTATTTTTAAATAATTTTTGTTGAATTTTCCCATTTAACCAGTTATCAAGAGCAAAGACAAGCCCTCTCCTTCACTTGAAAAATAAATCAACGTGTTTATCTAAAATACGACCTGGAATTATTCAAGGGAAACAAAGGTTGAGAAACACTGCTCTATTATATCAGTGCTAAATAAATTAATGACAATTTATGTAAGCCGATATAAAGTTACTAGGAAAATTATCACTAAAATACACAAAATCCTGATTATTTCACACGTATGTACAACCAACAGATCACTACCGTCACGCGCCCTTTCCCACAACACAGCAAGGAGGCACAGGCAAAAAAATCGTCACTTCACCTAATGCGTCATTTTTTTTTTACGGAATTTACCAAACCATTAACAATGTGGATGACACCATTGTAACAAAGCCTAGTAATATACAGTAGACATTTGTTATTTTCTTTTCTTAATAGCTTAAATGGGCTGCTTGGATTTTGCACATTTTAGGTTTGAAAAGTCGTAATTTTTTGTATGGAGTGGCAAATAGAAAGAACGGGCCGGGTTATTACTCATTGCGAGTATACAAGTTCGAGTTTTGTCCAGAGACAACCTGGCTTCTTTATGCACCAGACCAATGTAAATACTCGATGGTTCTGAACAAATCCACGAGGGCCGTGATTGGGGTTTGATGACTCGATGCTTCTCTATGACACTATCTTCAGGTCCATCTCACCCACCTGCCACCCTAAACTATCTACATGCTCTCAGCCTATATAACACCACAAACTTCATAAGGATAAAAGACTACAGAGTAACTGATGTCAGCCAAATGTCGTTGTTGACACCACAGCCGGAGTGGGGAAACCCAGACCTGAGCACTCGTCACAAACTTAATATTTAACAAGCCTCACGTACATAACAAAAAACAACATTATTTATACTCGTCCTAGAGTTAGTGATAAGCGCGCATCTAAATCTGGTAAAGTATACAAATACTGTACAATAATGCCATCCATACATGAAGTCAAGGGAAAGTGACTACGTTTCTATCGTGCCTAATACCATCCATACATGAAGTCAAGGGAAAGTGACTACGTTTCTATCCTGCCTAATACCATCCATACATGAAGTCAAGGGAAAGTGACTACGTTTCTATCCTGCCTAATACCATCCATACATGAAGTCAAGGGAAAGTGACTACGTTTCTATCCTGCCTAATACCATCCATACATGAAGTCAAGTGAAAGTGACTACATTTCTATCCTTCCTGGACCCTCATTAAGCTCAGGATGAGTTAAAATGTCACCTTCAAATTCATTTCATGTGTGTGGCCGAGTTACTTGTTTCAGTCGCATAGTGATTTGTTCTCTGCAACATACATATGTTGCTATCAAAAATAATTCACTATTACACAGGTCTAATAAATGCAGCAGCATCACTACTTTGGTAAAATTTGCATCAAGAGTGAGCCATCTCTCTACCGATTCTTACAAGCCACTGAACTTACGAAATTGCAATGGCTGTGCATAATTAATGGCTAAATATACAATTTGTAACTATTAACTTGCCATTGTACTCAAATGAGCTTCTCCCCCAGCCTGTGATAGAGACAAACTCTTAAGGACCAAAGGATCTTCTCACCTACATTCCTAACAAGCTATTACTTCTATATCTCAGCTGCCAATGTCTCAGCCACCATCATTCACCACCCCTCTGTGATCAGCGGCCGTCCTCTCAAGCTCACGCCTCACTAAAATGATGCACAAAATAGCCTGAACATAACCTGAGAACCCACGAATAGCAAGACAGGACAGCGCATCAATTTTGTCCGCTGCTACGATTTTTAGCAGCATCATGTTTTGGCCGCTGGGGATTTATGGGTCAAAATGTAATGCATTATTTGAGAGGATGGGTTGCTTTGATTTATCACCCTTCCCATTTTATTCTATTCCTTTCTCACATCTCACTCTTCCTTCCATGCTTCCCCAATTTCTCCTTTTCCCTTCCTACATCATCTGCCCCCAATCCTCCTTCACACTCAATCTACAAAACATTCTTATCCATCACGTAACTGCCACATGTATTCCCTCAGAGATAATTAAATATTCTGCTACCATTTCGTCCCAAGGTATTCAATTGCTTCCATCTTTTGTAGTGTTTTATGCCTTCCCATTTTCACGTTTCCCTTACTTCCACACATGTATTACCACCCACAAACACCAAGTGTAGTACACATCCTAGCCTCGTGACGCACGCCGCTCTCCGTCCTACTCACACACACCAGTACTAGCAGTCTTGCTGTGTCATTCAAATGATACCTAGCTTGCTGGTAAACAAGCAGATCAGAGAGCTGAATCTAGTAAGCAAATACTGTACTCCAAACATTGCAATTTGGTATCTCTCGGCACTCAAGAAGCACTTTCTTAAGAACCTCTGCATGTGCTACCTTGCTGCCATTGTAGGAAAGGGTTCACCTAATGATCTAACATCAAATTTTACCTATGAGGAACGGAGTAGGAGATGGTGGTTATCCCCGGTGCCATTACCAGATCAAGTACGAGGTCTTCCTTGGTGCCATTATGAGATCAGTACGATGCCTCTCTTGGTGCCAGTACAAGACCAACAGTCCACAACATGCCGACCAGGACCAGGTAACAACAGACGTATACACTACAGTGCTCAACTCTCACTCCCAATCACCCAATCATAAACATACCCCCAATCACCCAATCATAAACATACCAATCACCATGAAAGCCAAACAGGTAAGAAGGAAGACTGTGCTGAATGATGCCATTACCCAGATCCAATATGAGGAAGCTATCACAAACATTAACAAGTCAAGAGAGCAGCTTTCAATACTTACTCAACACTGAAAAACATTGACAGTAAATTTGTAGCAATAATCATTAACAAAATATATACCACATTAAAACATTACATAGAACAAAGTTGAAATAAATCAAAATAAGCATCAGGACATCAAATTTAACTCTGGAAAATACACAAACGTTAGTCAACAGTTACATGCTACAAAATGTGTACAACTACGACGGAGGCTTTACTCAAGGGTACAGAGCTAAGTAGGAACAGGAATTCCCAACACCACCACCACACTCGTCCCATCACCAATGTGCGTATAGGTGACGCCCCATTTCATGTGTGTCTAGGCTGACTTGTGATGTTATTGTCATTAGACTCCAGCAATCTGTACTCTGCCTCTCAACGTCTCACACACAATCACTGCCGTCAATAGTGGAGTGTTGATTACCCACGGTAACTTGCAATGTCAGTTCCTCGCACTTGCACAATTCTCAAAAGTAACTGGAACTGAACCCTGAATTATCAACCCGTTTGTTCAAAAACTTGTTCAAAAATCATTTTATTAATACAAAAAATTTTATAACCACATGTTGTTGCTAATCAAAAAACAAAAAGATCGACATTTTAACTATTAGTGTATTTTCTCCCTCAAAATTTGTAGTTGCTCCAGAATATCCAGTCCTTCTGACAATTTGGACAACACTTATCCCAAATTAATTTCCAATTTCAAAACTATTATCTACAACAGTTTTCCTTTATGTTAACCCTAATTCTTGGATAATCATCACACCACTATATTAACACAGTCGGTTATGGGGTCTAGTAGCTGAGCGGACAGTGCACGGGACTCTTAATCCTGTGGCTCGGGGTTGATTTCCGGCGCCGGCACAGACAAAAGAGCAGTTTCTTTCACCCTGATGTCCCTGTTACCTAGCAGTAAATAGGTACCTGGGAGTTTGACAACTGTTACGAACTGCTTCCTAAGGGGGGAGGGGTTAAAAATAAAAATAAAAAATAGTGGTAACAGTTGATTGATTGACAGTTGAGAGGCAGGCCGAAAGAGCAGAGCTCAACTCCCGCAAGCACAAATAGATGGATACAACTAGGTGAATACAGTTGCAAGGTATTAAAAGTGGCTGCATTGTGTAGGCCTATTGCCAATTACATTACTAAAACAACTTTCCCTAGATGGCAATCCTGGTATGTAATGAGCCGAAAGCCATAACTACCCCAGACCCAAATTTCATCTACAAAACAGTCACCAGCCCAAAAACAGCTCTAGCTTCGTCAGGAGAAAACATTTAAAGAGAAAAGATATTAATTAAATCCATCTATACAGTACACTTGCCAGCCCAAAAACAGGTAAGCTTCATCAAGAGAATAAATTAAGCTTAGTCAAGAGATTAAGTTTGCAGACAGCATACAGAAAAGACATAAAACTAGAGTGAGAAAAATATACAACTCACTTAGAGGGATGTAGATGCAGACGACGCTACACACAAGGGCTAAAATGTACAGAGCAACTATAAAGGAGGAGTTCGTCATCTGACTTTCTGGCAAGCCAGTCAAATTTCCCAAGGAAAAATTATTTGCCAATAAATTCTCATCATCTTCGTTCCTCGGGATACCATTCTTGGCACTCCTGGACTCGCCAGGGATCCGAGTGCGCGCCATTTCTTTTGGGCATGCAGAGAAGGGGTATTTGCGACTCTCCAGCGCAATCTTTGTAAAAAGCTCCTCGGGCATTTCTCTTAATTTAGAAATGGGTTTGTGATGTGTACCGCTTTTGAAAGGAAGTGTCTGGGGGGCATCAGGTGTACTGGTGGACGGTGTAATATCATCAAAGTGTATGGGTGAAGAGCCTGCAAAGGGTTTACAATGACAACTGGTTTGCATACACAAACTAGAATGCAATTGTGGGAAGAGGATAAGACCCCCGCTGTAGCCGAAGTTGTCACGGTGATGATTGCAAAGTTGACGTCGCTAACGGCGTTGAAAATGATGACGTTGACACAGGTGATAAAGTTAACTCCCTGAATGAACTTGACAAATTTGAAGTTGGTATTGCTGATGGTGATGAAGATGACACAGTGGATGGTGAAGTTGATTCTGTGGGTGGTGATGGGGGTTCAAATTTAGTACCCACACATGAAATGCAAGGCAAGGTATTTTGCCCGGAATATTCTGAATATTCATGCAAGTGGCCACTTACAATGGAGTCACTGGTCGAGTCTGTTACCTCCCCAATGCAACACTGGCTTTGTAATTCCTTACTATTGTTGGATAATACATCCTTGGACTCAAGGAAAGGAAACTCTTCTAGTTTTGAAGGGTCTGTTACATGACAGGTGACTCGTCTGCTCGTCGAGGAAGATAATGGAGTGGAAGCCTGTGGAGCTAATGAACTCTGAAATGAATGACCAGACTTGGAAGGAAAATTTTCCCTCAATGTTAAGGCGCAAGATCCTGGGAGCAGCGAAGATACTCCAGCTTCAGTGGTTGGTGACGAAGTATGGCACCTGGATACTACCACACTAGGCAAAACTGGCAGAGATGGATGCACTTGAGGAATCTTTGTACAAGATATCACAGAGTTTTGGCCAGTGGCACCCACCACTGTGGGTCTAGGATCTAACGTCGTAGAATATTTAAGAGTGCCACTACTAGAGGATAGCAGCTGGGGAGGGGAACTGGGTTGAACGTGAGCTTCCGAGTATGAAGAAAGTTGACGACTGCACGAGTACTCAAGACTGTGACCCGTTTTAACAGGTAATGACACTTGAGATGGAACACAATGGGATACTGGTCCACTACCAGGTGTTCTGCACAGTGAAGTCCAATCAGAAATATCTAAAGATGCAGCTACCGGGACCTGGGCAGTCAAGGAATAAGAGGACGTGGGCGGAGGTGGAACGTCACACAAGAGACTTATGGAGGTCGAGACATAATGTGCTTGTATTGAAGGTGGTGGCAACACGGAAGGAAACATTATGGAGGCTGAGGAATTACATGCTAGAACGTCTAGAAACGAAGAGGGTGATCGAGTTGAAGTACTCGTACACACGGATGATCTGCACGGAGGAATAGTGTACATTGATACATCATCTAAAAGTGTGTGGAGTTGGTTAATGTTGCTCAAGCCAGAAGGGGTAGAGGAACAACTATGAGCTGCTGCTGTGTTTTTCAAAATGGTTTTAGCAGGTTCTACTTGTGCATGTGAAGCAAAAACCAAGTTTCCTGTTTTACTTGACAATGAACAGGCTGTAGCCTCTCTCTGCACTGAAGATACGACAGGAACATGGGGAAGAAAACCAGCGAGGCACGACCGATTGTCTCTCTGCCTCGGCAATGCGGATTCTTGGTAAAGTGAAGTGTCGGGCAAAATATAATTTTGCGACTCTATGCAGCTACTAGCATCTGTGACATCTTTTGGCCAACATTTTTGGGAACTATGCTCTGTGCCATGAGAAGCTGTGCAAGTCTCTGGGAAGAATCCTTGTGTGACAGCTTGGCAAGCACGAGACTGCACTATAGAATCCGATGTTCGGGTATGCTGAAAGGCCCCCATATCTGGCAAATAATTAGTATGGATGCAAGATTCAGCGCTAATATCACCGCTTTCAAAAATGACATCCCTGTCAGCTATGAAATGACCATTGGCCTGAGACACGTTGCTAACAGGTAAAACTACCTGGGAAAGAATAGGAAAAGGTGAAGAATATGAACTGGTAGCCATGTGAGTTGGGGTGCAGCTATTTGTGACCACATCTTCTCGGGAAGGAATTAGAGCAGCAGACAGTTCACGTACATTCTGGCTTGCGACGGTCTCTCTCTCGCAAGGAATAAAACCGAGGACGGGTCAGGAATAGCTACATCTCCCCAGGAAAGGATGGAGAGAGGCAGAGAGAATTGGTCACCCAGAGATGAACCTTCCTGGGAGACAACAACAGGAGAAGGAGAGCTGGAATAAACATTGTGGGCTGGGCTGCTATAATCTATGACCCAGTGATCCAAGCCACGAGGGGAAACTACCCCGACGGCACAGGACGGGACACGTACAGTGGTGGTCTCGACCGTGCGGGTTCTCGAGGAGATGGACTGCGAGCTCACCACCACGGCACTGTCGTCGATGTTCAAGTCGCCCAATACGGATACCTGACAAAAAAGTGAAATCCAATACATTTGAATGATTCATAGTGTAGACATCACTGGCAATGTTGTTAATATACAAAATTAGTGAGCCAAAAATGTGGGAACATTGTTATATTTCTTTCCTTGAAAGAGAGAGTAGTACTGTGCATGGAAAACTGGTAAGAGAAGTACAAAATGTGAAGGCTCATGTGTATGTGATGTGATGTGTGTGTGTGATGTGTGTGTGTGTGAGTGTGTGAGTGTGTGTGTGTGAGTGTGTGTGTGTGTGTGTGAGTGTGTGAGTGTGTGTGAGTGTGTGAGTGTGTGTGTGTGTGTGTGTGTGTGTGTGTGTGTGTGTGTGTGTGTGTGTGTGT
The DNA here is from genome assembly GCF_040958095.1 of Procambarus clarkii. Taxonomy (NCBI): domain Eukaryota; kingdom Metazoa; phylum Arthropoda; class Malacostraca; order Decapoda; family Cambaridae; genus Procambarus; species Procambarus clarkii. The sequence goes on from NC_091154.1 coordinate 705,022, forward strand.
GTGTGTGTGTGTGAGTGTGTGTTGTGAGTGTGTGTATGTGTGTGTGTGAGTGTGTGTGTACACATGCACACGCACCAATACATGCATGTATGTATAAGTACAAATGGGGTAATATGGGTATATTCATGCCAATATAAAAATAAAACTACAATGTCAGCAATTATGAGAAAATACATCAACAATGACTGCAAATTTACATTTTTAATTTCAACAACACAGTAAGTGAAAGACAAGACACATTACTATCAATATAACTTGGGATGTAATGGGTATAAACCTGCCGTGTGAACACGTGCACACGGCAAGGCTGTCACACCGGCTCTCAACATTCTAACCCTGAGAGCTTCTCTGTTACAAAAACAATAATATTCTCATGCACAATGCACATGCATCTAAGAAACAAATTTGCGTGTCCGAGTCAGCCAACACCGCAAATGCAAGCAAAATTTAATATGACTCATAGTGGCCTGTTTTGGCTGGTACTATGACCAGATACTCAGTGCCTTGGCACAGTAGACCTTGGAGGGAGAGCAGGTGCCATCACCTCCACCAACCAACCTTTCGGGACTCGGTCTCCACTAGGGGAGGAGCTTCGACGCTCATCGTCGTGTAAACGCCACTGCCATCAAACATCTGGGCTTCAGTTGGCACAATGCCATCCTGTGGAGAGATCACCACCTTTACACCACTTGCAAAAAAGCACTAACAATTTAAACAAAAATCAAAGGCCTGGAAAAAACATGGCCAAATTAAAAGTATAATTAAAAAATAACAAACAGTTCCCAATTAATTAAAAAATAGTAAACGGCTCCAGATCGGAGTCTACGTCTGGGATATACATTATTACACTAGACTACTATTGTGTGTTACATACAGTCACCCTAGTTACCTGTGAGTGTTAGGAAACGGCTCCAGATCGGAGTCTACGTCTGGGATATACATTATTACACTAGACTACTATTGTGTGTTACATACAGTCACCCTAGTTACCTGTGAGTGTTAGGAAACGGCTCCAGATCGGAGTCTACGTCTGGGATATACATTATTACACTAGACTACTATTGTGTGTTACATACAGTCACCCTAGTTACCTGTGAGTGTTAGGAAAAAGCTCCAGTTTCTGGGACCAGCAATTGAACCCCAAATCTAATATTATGATGCCTTCCCAACACTGTCTTGTCATACAGTCAATTCCCACTCAAACAAAAACATTATTTCTAGGCCGTCGCAACGCACGAGATGTATTTGTACGCACCCGAGACACGACGTATTTCGGAATATTTTATTACATGGAAACAGTCCAATTCAAATATTGCAAATACTGTATAATCTTGTCAAATCTCTGTGATCATCATCAGATCTCTGATTAGCAGGATTAACATGATAACCCAGACATCTGAAATACCGCATCAGACAGTAACCAGATTAAATGTTCTCTCCAGTGCGAATTTATCAAATTTACATTATAATCCATGTATGGAGATGACATCCCTCCACCCCAAATAATTATTCCCAATATATTCCTCTCAATTAGTACCTTCACAAGCCATAAACAAAAAGTGGGCTAAAACATCACAGAGGAACAATACCCTACGCAAGACAACAATATGGTGGGGGCACAAGAGCCAGTTCTCGCTCCCCTTAATGGCAGACTTAGATAAACATCATGATTCTCTGTCATTTGCAATGTGACTAATATCAAGTCATTCATTAACATGGTGAAGACCCTGGCTCAATAGAGGCTTTACAACACTCTACTACCAGTCCTATATAGTTACCCAGGCCTATATATTTACCATCCTATATAGTTGCATTGTCCTATACTGTGTATATATATTTTCCCTGTTCCATATACTGTATTTACAGTCCTCTGTATTTTCCCTGTCCAATATATACAGTATTTACCATCCTATATATTAGCCCTGTGCGATATATATTAACCTAGTCCTATATACTTGTAAAATATGGGTTCATCTTAAGTCGTCCAATCAGAAGTTGTAATAAAGTATAAACACCTCTAATGCTAAGACAATACATTATGATGTAAACTTTACTGTCTTCGCATCACTGCAATATTAAAGGTACACAAGAGAATGGTCAAATATCAACACGACAACAAGCCCACGCTGCATACTCACCTTGTTCACCAGATCGTAATCGGAATCCAAGGGATCGACCGACGTGCCGGAGTCGTCGCTTCCGCTGGAGATTGTGCGAGGACGAGTGTGGCCAGCATACCCGACTTGAGGGTAGTACGAGGGGGTGTGGCCTCCCCCCTGACCTTGAGGGTAGTACGAGGGGGTGTGGCCTCCCTGACCCTTAGGGCACAGGACAGAGGGGGAAGAGGATGGACAGGGAAGGGTTAATATGGTAATGACATGCGGGTACTGGGTTAAGGCAGAATGTACAGCTAAACATGACTGCCAAAGCTTTGTTTAACACACACTTGTGACTGGGTTCTTAAGGAAGCAGTTTTTAAAGAAGCTAATTCTAAAAGTTAACATTCTTTATGCTACCGTTCATGAATAAATGGGACATTAATGTCTCCAAGCTCTCGGCATGATACTGACTGGCTCTGGGGTCTGTGAGCACCACTCGTCCTACTGAATTAGCGAACTTGGAAACTATTGCAAAGCATTCTATCAATTCTTTCATTTTTTTTATTTAAACGTATATACAAGAGTTGTTACATTGCTGTACAGCCACTAGCACAAATAGCATTTAGGGCAAGTCCTTAATCCTAATTTTCACACACACATCCCCAGGAAGCAGTCCGTAGCAGCTGTCTAACTCCCAGGCACCTATTTACTGCTAGGTGAACAGGAGCACCAGGGTGAAAAAACTGCCCATTTGTTTGTCTTCGCCGGGGATCGAACCCAGACCCTCAGGACAAGGAATCCTGACTGCTGTCCACTGAGCCTTCAGGCCCCTTAAATTTTTAAATTTGATGTACATTTAAATTAAGAAAGAGGCATTTACATAATGACCTGGAGTTCCCCTAGAAGGGTTGTTCTGCTACTTCCCAAGCCTGGCCTGGGGTCACACTCAACTTAATGATAAACCAATCCTCATAATGTTGGTAGAATACAGAATATGCCAAGAGGCAACAAGGGCCTGCGGGCCGCTCCAAGCAACAGCCTGGTGGACCAAACTCTCACAAGTCAAGCCTGGCCTCGGGCCGGGCTTGGGCAGTAGACCAACTCCCAGAACCCCATCAACCAGGTAAGTAGTCTTGCCTTGCCAAGTGTCTATTCACCCACACACTAGCGTCATTATGTTGTCTGTCTTAGGCCACCTGTAAGCAGCTTCCCTAGGACATTATCACAAGAATCCTCCCCATAAATATTTCCCTACATCTCTCTCCCCTCATCTTAAATGTAAGGTTTTGCCATGGACTTTTGTCTGTTATATGGTAAGCCCTCTAGCATGGTCCTTCTGTCAAGCACAAGCCCTCTACCATGGTCCTTCTGTCAAGCAATCAACTTGTCAACAAATGTTATAATTCATGGGCAACTGAATAAAAGTTCTCCCTAGTGTTTAATTATCTTTCCATATTTAAATATAATTATGAGACTCCCAGAGCACCATCAGTGTCCCGACTTACTCTTCGGTAACATAAAGTACATTAGCAACGCCAAAACAAATTATATCAAGACGTGCTTTACTGCAAATAAAGGATTCCGTAAGATGCCTTATGGCAAGCGAACATTAACTATTGGGAATTTGTACTGTGCTAACATTCCAGTATAATCTAACACTATTTCAAATTCACATGCAAAATAAAAACTGACAAAAAGGCAATAGAACATCTTTAAGGCCATTCAGGTTACAGTTTTGTAAATTTGCACACGGGAGCGGACAAACTTGACACAACGAAGCCCCTCGTCTCCTCTCACAAGTCTCACCTGTGCGGACGCAAGATGTTCAGCGTGCTCCGGCGCGATGGAACGCGTCTGCTTCTTCACCTCCTGCGTGACCACAGTTTGCTCCTGAGTCGTCCCCGTGGTCTTGGTGGTCGCTGTGAAGGTCTTCTCCTCCATCTGTAAACAACAAGTTACCAGTACTACAACTCCTCTCACCTCACACTACACTACTAAGGATGCAATATGATGCTTCTGCACCACTACAAAACTATTCACCAAGATTGAAAGTAGTACTGTACTAACATTATGTTCATTATCTGCACAAATCTCCTGTGCTGCTGCATGTTATACACATTTTGGCCCAAAATATATATATATTTTGACATATGTTGGCACTTGACATATTTGTACAGAATTTTTCAGTAGATAGGATATATGTTTTTGGTCAGCCATCAACAGAATATGTATGGAACATTATTTACGTACACAAACTCTTAAGTTTTTCCTTACAAAACCTTTTAACATCACTTTCAATAAATGTATGATCAGATGTACCAAATTAAATTTTTTGAGCCACAAAATATCCAGGTAAATTTGATGTCATATATGACAGCAAATACCATACTTATAAAGTTTTTTACTAGTACTTAAATACAAATTCCTAAGATTCTCTTATATAAAAGTCTATTTGTTAAGAAAGTGTGATGATTCTAGAGAGAGAGAGAGACTGTGAAGAGGGTGCACTACCGTGCCCAGACGCTCATACCTGTTGTGTTCTCGCCTTGGTGCTCTTGTCCTCGACAGACTGGGCAGTGATGGTGGTGACGGTGGTGGCCATTACGTGAGGCTTCTCTCTGCCGTCGGCCTCTCTGTGTTCGGCCTGTAACCCACCAATGCACGACAAGTCAAGTCGACGAACATGCAATCTAAAAGCTCAATAATAACAACAATTGTGTTTGATGTGGATGGAGTGCAGAGGTGTGTGAACCGGGCATCACAACAAACACCGTCAAGGACGCACACGTCAACACTTCTAAAGCGGGGCAACTTTTACTCTTACTTAGCATGGGCGCTTGTTTCTCATTACAAAATAACTCTTGTAGCTGACTGTGTGTTAATGGATCGACTTCATCAATTCAAATTGGTGGATTTTCAAGGAGTAATAAGACTTTAGCAAACTATTATATGGTCATGATACTATGAGGGCAAGTTAAAAGTCAGTGTTATGTGTGAGACACGTCAAGAGTAAGTCCACAAGCTACTTACTCCACTCAACTGTAGCCAGCCACTTACACAAGAAAGGAACAAGTGTAAAGGTTTTACTGTAATCTGTAATATATTTCTTTGTATTGAACTTATTACACAAGACATATTGTACTCGGTTACTAAACTTTAATACAAGTGCTAATATACTAGAAAATACTTTAGTGAAAAGCAATGGAATTGTAGACACATCTCGGGTCTTCCCAGATGCACGCATTATCCACTTGCCTGCATTACATTAAAGATAACCCACGACACTAGTTTAATTCCATCACATTGCTCCAAAAAGATTCTTGTGGCTATATCATATTTGAATTAAGTTTAGCAACTATACACCATTCATTAAGATAGCAGAATTGTATATTACACTATTTAACAACCTGCTAAAATGTAGCAGTGACAGTCACTCCAAACATGCTAACATGAGTGCACAAGGCCTGCACTCTACAAGCCAGTCTACAGCACAGCCCACTAGCACTCACACAGGGAAGAAGCCAGATAGAAACTGACAGCAAACATTATGTAAACAACAAAAAGACTCCTACCTTCTGACTTTGTGTGCTAAGTTCAACCTGTCCCGTGGCGAAGTCTTCTACTCTCTGCACCGTGTCTTCGGAAATACCCTCGGCATCTTGGATGAAAGTTTTCTTGGTCGTGGTCTTTATGATTTTCGGCATTGTGGAGCCATCGGCGCTGCCGTCGCCGGCCTCTGCTGCCAACGACGCGCCGAGTGCCGGGTTTATAACAATGTCAGAGGAGGAATGGTCAGCAGTGAACGAAGGCTCGCTGGTAGCCCCGGGATTAATTATTAGTGAAATGTCGGAACGGTCTGCAGCATAAGAGCTCTCAGTGGCCGACATGGTCTGATCGATGTCCTTAGGCTCGGTTCCTTCACGGTTCTCAATGACGACACTCTCGTCAGAACTGTCATCGGAGCTGTCACTCGAACTACTGCTACTGCTGCTGCTGCTGTACTGGTAGAGTCCTTGCGATCCCGAGAGCCAAAAATCCCAAACCCCCCTTCTTTTTACCTTTCTCTTTTTGTTTGTCTTTCTTTGCCTTATCTTTTGCCTTCTCCTTTTTCTCTTTCTCTTTTTTCTTATCCTTTTCTTTCTTATCTTTACCCTTCTTGTCTTTTTCCTTTTTGTCCTTTTCCTTCTTGTCTTTATCCTTTTTCACCTTCTCTTTCTTATCCTTCTTTCCCTTCTTTCCTGCCACAAATCCTGCCAAGATACCAGTCGAGTCGGCCGACGTGTTGAGGAAGCTGTCGTCGACGGAGGTCTCTGGAAGTGTGTTGTCGGGGGAGGATGCCGGAGCAGCCTGGCCTTCAACACCCTTGGGTGACCCTTGTAATCCCTTTCCATGCTTGGCTTCTAACATCAGTTCCCCTTGTTTACCTTCGCCCGTGTCCTTCAAGCTGGTCTTCCGCTTTTCCGCTGTTTCGACCAGCTTCGAGTCCTCCCCCGGGGCGTAATTGAACGCCTGGGCTTGAGCTCTTCTCTTCTCGCTTCCCCGAGGCCCTGCCGAGCCATCCTCTCCGCGTCCTCCAGCTTTGTCGTATTTGAAGCCGTGGGTTGTGGGGCTGTATGGCCGGCGAGGCTCATTCTCTAGCTCCTCGTAAGAATACTGCCGCGTGAACGGCGGAGACCCCGGTTCAGAGTCGTCGACGCTGGGATCTTGGAAGACTGTGCGATGGGTCTTCACTAGAGGGTCTGCGCCTCTTGCATCCTCCGGAGCCTCCGAGCTCGACTTCCGTCCCTCCAGCGTCTTGTATCCAGGGGGAGGGGTAGAGGATGGAGGAGCACCGCTCTACACACAACAAAAACATAAATTCATGCAATGCACTAGTAAACAAAATACAAAACAAAATACATTCTAGCAAAAATACATCCTGAAAATGACTATCTAGTCAAATGACATCCTTCAAAACACTAGCATAACAATGACATCCTTGATATTGGTGCCACAGACGGCCGAGGAGGCAGGCACCGAGACATGCTATGTGCTCCCACCGCCAACTGGACAATAACAACAAACAATATTGTGTGGTTCTCATTGTCTCGGCCCAGTTTTAACTCTGCTTGTGTTCGAACACCTGCTGTAAATCAACACACATTTTGCCTATTAGTCTTCCTTCGAGCGGCAGTTAAGACACATGCGCACTCTTCATTAACAGCATTTATACCGCCAGGGGTTTTGGGGACGTGTCAACCGCATTATTATTTATCTTCCCGACATTTCGACCATTCTTCAGTACAGGTACTTTTGAGAATGTGTTTGTATTTGGACGCATTTGTTACAGAATCCTACAACTGTGCAGGTTTACCCACCCAGTCAGTACTTAGGCCAGTCGCCATACTTTGAGAAAAATATTAGAAAAATACGTAATGTATGCTAAGGGCTGCCTTTGAAGCATATGAATAAGGCCCACATAACTGATCATTATCACAACGCCACATTTTACCATACTATTTATTGAGTAATTTTCACACGCAATCTGTCTCTCGTTGATACACAAGAATGTAGGAATAAAGGACAACTGCATCCAACTCGTCCACATTTTGTACCTTCCTCTTGTTCTCCTACCCTCAAATAATCAGCCATTCTACTCTCATCTATTTATTCAATCTAACCAAAACATCTTAATTTAAGACACTCCCTCATTCTTATTATTCATTGATTTGTGTACGCATCATCAGGGCGCCTGACAGCTGAGTGAACAGCGCTTCAGATTCGTAGTTCTGAGGTTCCAGGTTCAATCCCCAGTGGAGGCGGAGACAAATGGGCAAAACATTTCTTTCATCCTGATGCCCTGTTCACCTAGCAGTGAATAGGGACCTGGGAGTTAGTCAGCTGCTATGGGCTGCTCTCAGGGGGTAACAAAAAGGAGGCCTGGTCAAGGACCGGGCCATACGCTAAGCCCCAAAATCATCTCAAGATAATCTCAAGATAATCATCTTTGCACAACATTTTCATCCCTAAATCAATGGCAATTGATTTGGCTGATTGAATTTTTCGTGCTTATCACAGACCAGCATTTCTAATTCAGAGGCTAATACTGTGAGGAAATCTTTCATATAAGACAGTGGAACTGAACCCCTACCCTTTTACCCAATTTAATACTGTACAATTTAATACCCCATATGTAGAGCCCTCTAGCCTCTCATCTTCCCAATTTGCTTCATACATTAACCTCTAACTGCCCAATTCATTCTACCCTCAACTTCACGAAAATTTCTGACTGGCCAACAGACAGGTGAATTATGTAAACAAGCCCTACCAATTACGACGACAACCACACAATTTGTCATTGCTTGAGGAGAAGGGGGTTGGGGGCAGGCTTAGACACTTGCCTCCACTTGCCATGCGTCAGAGCATGCTGCACCAAGCTAAATATCTCTAACAAAACTCTATATTAATGAACATAAAACACAAGACATGCTTTCTCAATACAGAAAAGAAAGGGGACTAATTTTAAGTGATCTAGTCATGAATATTGTAAGCATAATAACAGTAGTGAACCCAGGTCAATATTCTCGAAGGTTAATATGTTTGTGAAGCCAGTTGCCGTTTGAATGTCAACTATTTTAATATTTAACGCTAATTTTATATTGTTATATACAGGCGTGTGTGTGTGAACGCGCACACAAACACATGCATACACATGAATACACGTTTGCAAATACATACATGCTCACAGACGGGGGCGCACACACAAAATTGTCAATAAACTTCAGATTAATATATGAAAATACAGCTATAAGCTCAAGAGCTGGATCTCACTCCCCAGACATAACCAGGCGAGTGTAAGAAAAAACACGCTCCCGGGGAGCAAGCCTCGGTTGGATTTTGTGGGGCACACACGACAGACTAGTTAATATCACTGACAAGCAGGATGTAACATGCCAATGCAGTCTCCGTGGTGTAGTGGTAAGACACTCGCCTGGCGTTCCGCGAGCGCTATGTCATGGGTTCGTATCCTGGCCGGGGAGGATTTACTGGGTGCAATTCCTTAACTGTAGCCTCTGTTTAACGCAACAGTAAAATGTGTACTGTACTTGGATGAAAAAACGATTCTTCGCGGCAGGGGATCGTATTCCAGGGACCATAGGATTAAGGACTTGCCCGAAACGCTACGCGTACTAGTGGCTGTACAAGAATGTAACAACTCTTGTATATATCTCAAAAAAAAAAAAGAAAAAAAAAAAAAAAAAAAAGAAAACAGGTACATTTTCATTATTAAAATTAGAGAGCTCGATTTAGAAAAAAAGAACGAGAAAATTTGGAATGAAGCAAAGCAATTACAGAAGTGGGAGGATAGTTATGGGAAGAGAGGGAAGAATAGGGGCACGAGCACATGGAGAGAGTATCACGGGAGTTCTTCTACTCCCTGAGCCCGGCCTGAGGCCAGGCTCCCCGGGGAAGAGCATGGAACAAATCCACAAGGGCCGTGACGAGGATTCGAACCTGCGTCCGGGAGCATCCCAGACGCGGCCTTAATCAACTGAGCTACGACAGGGTTAAAAAGAGTTGAAACCAAAGTTCTACTGAACTTACTGGATCCCGCAGCCTCTCCGAGTCACAAACCAGGGTTTTACACAACTCCCCCCTGCACTCGAGCTATGTCAATAGGCCATTCTCCCTCTTCGCCCTTACATCATTACACACACAGATCACACTAACGTGATGCATCAAATGAACAAATCCACAAGGGCCGTGACGAGGATGCTCCCGGACGCAGGTTCGAATCCTCGTCACGGCCCTTGTGGATTTGTTCATTTGATGCATCACGTTAGTGTGATCTCTGTGTGTAAAGATCACGGCATGTCACGGCGTACAAATACTGTACGCTACTATAATGCAAATAGCCCAGTACACATTGTACGAGAAATATTGAAGTCAGGAGATAACGAGCAAGAATGTGTGCAAGTTTATATGGCTAGTTAACACGTCCACAACGATGTGGAAGCGACACTGAAGCACATGAGAATAACATGACCATACCCACAGTAAAAGATTGCTCAGTTATCTAACAGGGAAATGGTGCACACACCCTTTCCAGCAGATATACACACACATGCGCACACACACAAACTGTATATACTAAAGAGTAAAGTAACGGAGAAAACAGTGGTGTGACAGAACATTAACACAGGCTATTCAAAGAGCAAATATTTCAACAACTAACTGCTTGTGACGTTAAACATATCATGCTCCCCCTACCACAATGCGATAGATCATCTCAGATTGACATTCAAATTGTTTCTCTTGGCTTAACATGCTCAATAATGAGCTTGCAAGACTATCTTGAATTACAGTACTGGGGACACGAGATCTCTCTAAGGCTGGTAAGCAGCTTCCCACAAAATGCACTAATGAGAAACATTAATAATTATGAATAAAAAAGTTGTTTTTATTTCTAATTACAAGTTGAACAGTTATTGCTCTTATAAAGCTAGAACAAGTTATCAATACCCATCCCACATGTGCAATGGATATTAATGTCCAGTCATATTATTGTGACTAATTACCTGCAAATGCCAGTCACATTATGGTGTTGCACCGAATATTTCTCTTTCTATTGAGGTACGAGTTAAACTAAGCGTCCACACGCCATAAAGACACGAGCGTATTAACCTCACTACTGTTCTACCTACCGGCCCGTGTTAGTACATAAACAGGTCTAGCACCTCCGCCCATTGTACCTAGAGGAGTGGGCCACATACAAAACAACAGCGCTTACCTTACCAAGCCACGAAACCATCCGATGAATAAAGGAACAAGATGCATGGGTAATGCTTACCTTTGCAGCGGCAGCAGCGGCGGCGGCGGCCTCCTCCTCTGCGAGGGCCAACTTTTCGGCACGTTTCTTTGTGGCCTTCATGAGGTCAGCCATTGGGAGCACAGCCACACCGCCTACCGGTCTCTGCACACACAGTAATATTAAATGTTTGCAAGTGGAGGGAATATAATAATATATACACAATACCACTAACTGGCTTAGCTACACAGGCAAAATACTTTGTAACAAATTAAGCAATTCAAAGACATAAAACAAATAGTTAAAACAGCTGATGGCATGGACAAAATACAGTACTGTACTTATGACACTACTTTACACAAAGATCTGTGCTCAGGTAACAAACATTATGCCAGAAGTCTTCCTAAACATGAAGTAACCAACGTCACACCTTCACACCCTGGCATGCACTGCACTCTGCGGCGAGAGGTTGTGTGTACCCCAACAACCGCCCGACTACCCGGCCCAGTCGGGTTCAAACATTTTAATGTGGAATTAAAGTTTATGTTGTGAGATTGCCTGGGATGAGTGCTTAGTCTGGTGGCTACGGTGCGAAGGTCTCGGTACGAGTAATTACCTCAAGCTGGTACACCGCCGTAACATCTTGGACGTCACGGTGGCTATACTGCCATAGGTATAGCTCCACCATAGGCCTCTACACAACCACAGCTCACCAAAAATAATATCAGATTTATTTCATCGACACAAAGGAACATCAAGAAAAACAACCAAAAATGAAACCAAGGAGGCATAAAGCAAACATATTAATACAAAATAACTCAACATACATAAAACCGGATAGTAAAACATTCAGCCTTATTAAAGATAAATCATTGGAGCAGTGAGGGATTGAAGCAGCAACCTCGTAAACCCCAGCCATACCCCTGGACCACAACATGCAAAAGCTACGACCCTACTGAAACCACCACCAATTCTGGAGACACCAAGTTGGTGCCCAGCAAACTTTTAGAAATAGCCCGCATGTACTGTACTCTGATGTGCATAATGGCATTTTCCACCATACGCTCCCTTCAAATACACAAGGAAATCACAATAGATCACATCGTTGTGATTTTCTTTGTGTATTAAGGATACAATTATGAACACACTTTTCCAATATCATGACAACTGATCTTGAAAAGAATTACCATATTAACAGGATGCAATTTCCAACAGAGGCTTTCCGGGACTTCATTCTCAAAGCCATAACATCATGTAACAACACATTCTTTCTTACACGAACAATCTGCAAAAATCTAAACCTTAAATAGAAGGTTTATATTTTATATATCTCCAGTTTAAATAAACCGGAGAAAAATAAAAGGGGGGGGGGGGGAAGAGAAACGGCACTGTCAAAGGAAGAGGAGCCAAGACGTTCTCAGGATGACACGGCTCAGAATCAAACACGTACCAGAGGCCTGTCCACCTCTCCCATAAGACTCCAAGCTGAATGCATGTCATCAGTAGTGTGGTAGGTTGATACGGTGACCATATACTCTCAAGAGTACAAATACAATACTCCTATACAAAAGGGTGTCAGTCCTGTATACACAAATGGTCCTCTATACACAAATACAGTAATGCACACACAAAACAGTACTTAATACATATATTACTGTATATGAAAAACAGTTTGCACAGTAGAATAATAACATACTGGAGCAAAAGAAATATGAGGAAATGCAGAATAGAACCAATGAGGAGAAGAGGTGCCACAGGTACAATCGGAGAACACTGAACATCAGAGGTCCATGGTTCTTCAATACACTCCCAGCAAGCATTAGAAATATTGCCAGAACAAAGGTGGATGTCTTCAAGAAACATTTAGGTAAGTCCTTGCAAGAAGTGCCAGACCAACCAGGTTATAGTGGAGCTGTGGACCTGCGGACTGCTCCACGCAACAGCCTGTTGGACCAAGTTGTCACAGTTCAGGCCGGGCTCAAGGAGTATTAGAACTTCCAGAACTCTTTCCAGGTATGCTCCAGTTATACTGTACTGTATATGCAAATGCAATACTGTTAGGGGGGGGGGTATCAATACAGCTGTCAGGGGGCATGACAGCTGAGTGGACAGAGCTTCGGATTCGTAGTCCTGAGGTTCCGAGTTCAATCCCCAGTAGAGGCAGAAACAAATGGGCAGTTTCTTTTACGATGATGCACCTGTTCACCTAACAATAAATAATAACCTGGGAGTTAGACAGCTGCTATGGGGCTGCTTTACGGTCTGGTCAAGGACGGGCCGCGGGGACGCTAAGCTCTGAAATCATCTCAATATAACCTCAAGATAGGGGATATTCTCCCTGCACTTAGGAGAAAAATGTAACATAGAACTTTATTTTCAAGTCCTTAGCTGTGCATGTCTTTGTGCACTCAACAAATGAATGCACACAAAATTATGTTATGCACAATCAATTTTTCTGACAGTGTGGGAGTAGTTAACAGATGGAATGCATTAGGCAGTGATGTGGTGGAGGCTGACTCCATACACAGTTTCAAGTGTGGATATGATAGAGTCCAGTAGGCTCAGGAACCTGTACACCAGTTGATTGACGGTTGAGAGACGGGACCAAAGAGCCAGAGCTCAACCCCCGCAAGCACAAATAGGCGAGTACACCTCGCCTCCGTCTCTTCCTCCCACCACCACAAATAACACTGACGGGGACCACAATTCCAACATAATGTAACAGTATAGAGCTGAAGGCAGAAACATAGGCCCAAATAATTTAGGCCTATGCATTTCTCAGGACTAATGTACAAGTGCTATAAAGCATGAACACTATGTATGTATGTATATATAAACTACTGATACAGAGTTAGACATGCAGAAAAGCATGCAAAAGCTAAGTGTTAGGCAGACAAAGAGTAAGAGGATGAAGACATGCAGCATGAGGAGGGGCAGGAGCGGCCAACCTGTCGAGCACCTCGGTAGTTCAGGTCTTGGGTGGACGCCTCATCCTTCCCATTACACCCAGTAACAGGTGGGACACATGGGTGGGACACAGGTGGGAGGGTTAGGAGGGAGGAGAGTCCTTTTCTGACAGGTCCTCAGAGCATGCAACCATTCCCAAGTTAGGGTTTTATTTTCCCTTCAAAGTTGTTTTTCTCTCTCTCTTTACCTCTCAAGATCAAAATGACTCCAATATTTAGAGGATCCGTCTGGAGCCCGGGAACCCTGAGTCAACCTTTTACTCCGCCACAGTTTAACCAAACTTATTTACTTTATCATTATTCTTACCCATGCACCTACTACATTTATTTAATAGATTTAATATATATATATTTTACTGTGCAATATATACATATATATATATATAAATACATATTGCTTGAATTTGGATGCCACTCAGATTATAAGGAATCCTTTGACAAATTTCCCTGTTTTCTCAAGAAAGCCTCAATTATCTCATTCCATTACAGTATGAAGCCCCTTAAAGCAAAACCATCCCTCTCACAGAACCACCTCAAACAAAAACAAAAAATGGTGGCCATTCAGCTAGCACCAACTTAAGGTTCGTGCAACGGTCAAACTGACGTCGAGACTAACAAGAGAGCCGGAGAAACACGAGGCCTTTCATACCTTGGACTTGTCTCCGGTGGGCGGCTCAAAGTTCCCCTCCTCGGAACTGACGGAACTCTGCGAGGACGATGCCCCGCTGCTCCGGCCGGTTCTCCTCTGCTCCACGCACACCACAAGCCATCCGGGAAGGGTCGGGGGGAAGCAGGAGGCAGGATCAGGGCAGGATCAGGATCAGAAGGAAGAAATCAAGTGTGGTGAAGGTGGAGGAAGTAACCATGAAAGAAATATTTTAAAAAATAACGAAGAAAGGAAAGGGAAGTCATTAGAAGAATAATGAGGGATAATAAGAAAAGTTAAAGGAGGAATAAAAGCAAATGGATAACAAAGAGGAGAGAGAGAGAACAAGATCAAGTTGAGGAGGATTAAGGATGATAATGTGCCAAGATATGAAGTGAAAGAGAGTGTGTGTAAATACGCAAAAGCAATAGCAGAAAATTTAATAAAAGAATTGAACAAAGGAAATAGCATCCCATATGATACAGGATCGGATAAATAAACCAAAGACAAAAGAGATTCCAAGAAAAACAAAAGATCAAGATGAAAGGATTGAAACAGATGAAAGGTAAGAAAAATGCACATTTGAGGACATTGGTCAAAGGAACACAATGAAGGATTTTCGAAGTTAAGAGGAGCAGAGAGCGATGGGAGGAGGGTCAGCAGGAGAGGAATAGGATGCAGATGAAGGACGGGAGGAGTGTGATGACCGGGAATGGACGGAAGAGGGAAGGGAAACATGCCAGGTTAGTGTGGTAGACAGGCAGCACGACAGACTCGCCCAATCAACGAGTGCGACTCCCAGCCCGTCGTTGTCGAGTCAGGCATGCATCTCGGGCCCGTGAATCATCACGTTACTAAACCTACCTAGCAACTGCTAGTTTAGCAATGGACAGACCAGTGCCACCTACCGCATCACACAGCCGCAGGTTAAGAAACAAAATCAAGGGAAGTGAATCTTTCTATGAAAAATCAAACAAGCCATTTTTTTATGTAAGGTCTTTCCAAATGTGATATGAAACTAATAATAAAATGTTGCAAAATGAGGAAAGTGTGACGAATCAGATGGCAAAGTTAGTCGTTCCATTCCTAATTCATATTTCACTAGTAAATTTACATAGGCATACACTGGCCACCTGCCACCAAGAACCATTGAAGAGAGACCCTTCAGAGAGATGTATTCTAATACAGTGTTGCATTACAAATGAAAGTTGTAAAGAGTAGTGACAAATCATCCATACAAGAGCCATGCACTGGCTCTTGAGCCCTCGTGTGAGCGGGTAACCCAGGAGAGTCAGGTGGTTTAGGAGAACACGGCACACACGTTGCCCTAAACCACATCAACGTCAACATCGCTAGTATGAACGTTCTTGCCAGCCGTCGCCAGGCCTTCACAATGGACCATCACCTCACATCGGCCTTGTGAATACCTTTACACCTAAAATTGAGTAACACTGCCTCATGCACAGCTTTGTTGCTACAGGCACGGTACAGGGGTCCTATTTGCAACATCTGCCACATGCACAGCTCTGCTGCTCAGGGGTCCTACTCTTGCAACATCTCCCTCACATATGGCTCAAATGTCTTATTTGCAATTAGCAAATGCAAATGTCTTATTTGCAATCATACACAGCTCTCTTGTTCAACTCTCTCAATTTGCTATGTTAAAACAGAATGAAATGGCAATATTGTGCACTAAAGCAATGAAAATGCTACAAGTAGTTTGTGCGTTCCATAGCCCAAAGTGCCTTAGTCATTAGTGTGCTCTACCACACTTGGCCCAAAGTGCGTTAGTCATTAGTGTGCTCCACCACACTTGAGCAGTCAAACTGCTCAGCTTTTTCCTGGATGCATTCTACGACATTTGTTTTGGCTTTAGCGTCTTGGAACTAATAATGACTTCAGCAATTCCTGTTCTGGAACTAATGATGGGTTTTAATGGTTTGTCTATAGCCACTTGGCTCTTACTAGACACGAGAAACAATGGTGGTGCCAATCAGAGTTACGACAATCCTAACATAACATTTCTGCCCAAAACGCTGCGCGTACTAGTGGCTTTACAAGACTGTAAATACTATGCTATGTATTCTAACAAACCCAATGTACCTTCTTGTATATAAATAAATAAAATAAAAAAACCATCACTGGGAAAGTTAGGGGGTGGGGGGGAGGGGGGGTGAGGATAGAGGGAAGCATATGATATTCACTTTCAATTTGCAAATTGATATCAAAATATGAACACCAACAATGGGGATTGAATCCTAAGTCAAGTAACTGGGGATTTAAATCTCTAAGTAATGACTTCGTAGATCCATTTCTATTTATAATCACGGTTAACTTCACAACATCCAATTAACTTCATTCCTATCCAAATTGGTACAGTAACACTAAATAAATTTAATTTCCCAATTTTATAATACAAGGTGTTCAGACAATTTTCTATTCATATCCCAATTGCCATTGAGGCTAAATCTGCCAGTTAAAAATATATTCCACTTTTGATCAAGTACAGTAGTAGTTCCCAACCTTGTTCATAACACACCAATTTTTTCTAACACGCAGAAGACCTCACACGCTGGGGGGGGGGGTTCCCCTCGAGTTTGGGACGAGACACATTTCAATACGCGAAAATCCATTTACAAATCACAATACGTCATGTATCCAAGAAAATAAAGAGGGTTTTAATATGGGATGGACACTGCCTCTCCTGGCCCCCATGGTACAGTCTGTAGCCCCTGGGGAGTACAGGGACGAGACTTCCATCCTTTTATATTGCCGTCTCATTTCTTAATCCATTCTTGTCCCCAACTGACTATTTTTGTACTCTAAAATTCTGAAGTAATTTACACAGCTTATTAGACCACTAGCAGCCATCTAGTTGCGATGGATGGTTCGGCGGAATAATTATCATCTGGATACACTGAGCAATTATCAATCTCTTAAGATTGATATGCAAGCTATTTAATCTCAAAATTAATCTACCTATTTCCCTAGTTTGTCATCTACCAAACTGTATACAGTAGTGCATTGTTCCGGCTGGGCTATAAGATACTGTACGTTAAACCCTCAAGTTAAGCCCCTTTAGCTGAGGGGCCCCACAACCACCACACAATACTCTATTGGACAAAAATATTAGAGTTTTCTTTTACAGAGGCAGACAGTTGGAACAAGTGAGGTGATGGTGGAGGCCAAAACCGGCAGTAGTTTCAAAGTGTTATATGACTGAGAAGTCTGCACACCAAGAGTGTAACTCTCATCCTGTAACTACACTTGGGTAATTACAAGCGGAAACTTAGAACAACCACGACGGCGCACAGAGCATAATAAAGCCTGTACTCTTTCAACTATCAGACTTGACCTATTTCTATGAAATATATCAAACTTTTGTAACAAAAACTAGGTCAATTTAAAGCAACAAGAGTATACAATAATGAATTGTAAATTCTTGACGAACCTCTTATGGATTATTTTGATAATGTGATGTACAATAACACGACAATACAATAAGTAACACAGCGCGCACACACACACCACCGGCCACCTCTCTCCCTACCTTATTCCTGCTCTCCAGAGTCTGCATTATACCATCCATTCTCCCTCCATAACACGATATTCTACTCTCAACTTCTCTACATCATCATCTCCATCCTGATGAGTTTACCATAAAGTAACAATCAAGAATTCTCAGTTTACTCAAATGTTACATGGACTCGGCTGCCTTTTCTCTCCACGTGGCAATAGTGATGCTTTACGGGCCTAATGATTATTGGCTCACTTAGGTTAGTTGGGTTGCCTAGGGTCTCGTGGACTGCTCAAAACTACTGCGTTTCTGCCGGAGTGGTGAAGGACTGGGCTACATAACCAACCCTGACTTGCTCCTACATTTAACTAATAATTATCTGTCTCAATGCGATTAACTTATAAAACAAATCTTGGACATGAAGCGGTGATCTATAACTACCCATCAACAACAAACTTTATGAAAGACATTAATACATAGTCAATTTCCGAGCATGACAATCAATAAAGCAAGTTTTGGGTCAGTGTCTGGACAAGTTTTATCACTTGCCAAAATTCTCTACAACATACCACTTGTGCAACTTAAGTTTGATAGTAACGTGATGATGACCGTTCCATTACGCGACCCGACGAGTCTTTCCCACTCAACAAAGCAGAGTTAGTACACACTAAAATTGCACACCACACCATACATCATCTTTTTATTTTTTACTCAAGAGCAAACACAAAACAAGTCAAGCAAAAATTACACTGCTTGCTGTAACTCCTCCAGCACAAAACACAAGAGACTCGATAGCAGCAATTGTTTATTTTTATCTACAAAGCTTAGATCTATCATACTAGACGAGCAAAATTAGTTTTATACAAGAAGTACAATGGGCTGTATGGCATGAATATTGTATTTCCAGCTCCCTAAAGCTAAGAGCTATGTATCTAACACGTTGCTGGAATGTGAGAGTTGATGCATCAGCCTGACACACCACTTCATCTCAACTATTGGAGTGCCACAATAGTCAAGGACAAAATGTATACAAAGCCACGAGGGATTTATGCAAGACAAAAAGCTTTATCTGCACTCATCCTGTAAGTTCATAAAGTATAATACTGACAATCTATACAGCACAAGTCTGCAGCATACCCGAGTTAGCGGCTGTACTCTTATCATAAATATTAATGTGAACAATTCACTAGAAGTCACAACCATTACTGGCACTCTCTTCATACGAACCTTATCTTTCTTTTCAGGAGTGCGTTCCTCGGTGCCCGGAGTATCTCGGCCACTCTCGGCACGGACTGGCAGCATCCTTTCCCGGCGCATCCTCCAGCCCGGGAATATGAGGCGGAGGGTGGGACATAGTATGCCTCTTAGACATCTCTGGGGTCTCAACCGGTACGAGTTCCCAAAGCTAAAGGAACAGGATGAAACGCCCATACAAAAATTAGTCAATACAAGGAATTTTTGTTCAATCTTACAACTAACAGCAGTCATTTAAAACACTGAAATCCGAGAATTATGTTTACACATTTTTGTACCAGAATTGAGTCAATCGGAACAAAATTCTTGATCAATACGGCAACAACACCGATATTCATTACTTAGCAGCAAGGGACAATTATAGAAGAAAATGCTAAGGATAAATAGTAGGTATAAATACATCTCATATAGTTTAGGAAAAGGTAAGCAAAAACTCAGTGAAATAAAAGTTTAGAAACAGCCAAATTTTCAACTGTTATGAAAATAGTCTTAATTGAAATTGGCCCCAAAATACTGATCTTGTAGAGTATAAAATAAATCTTATATAGGCTCAAGCACACTTATATACACAATGAAAACCACAATAGTGTGACGAATCTAGGAATGTATATTGAGGCTGTATGACTAAAGCTTACACACGTCCCTGATCACCGCGGTGAGTATGGCGGAGGTGATCGAGCGCGTGGGTTTGGTCTCCACGGTGAGTATGGCGGAGGTGATCGAGCGCGTGGGTTTGGTCTCCACGGTGAGTATGGCGGAGGTGATCGAGCGCGTGGGTTTGGTCTCCACGGTGAGTATGGCGGAGGTGATCGAGCGCGTGGGTTTGATCTCCACGGTGAGTATGGCGGAGGTGATCGAGCGCCTGGGTTTGGTCTCCACGGTGAGTATGGTAGAGGTGATCGAGCGCGTGGGTTTGGTCTCCACGGTGAGTATGCCGGAGGTGATAGATCTACGGAGTATGCCGGAGGTGATAGAGCGCATGGGTTTAGTCTCTACGGAGTATGCCGGAGATGATCAAGCGCAATGGGTTTAGTGTCTACGGAGTATGCCGGAGATGATCAAGCGCATGGGTTAGTGTCTACGGAGTATGCCGGAGATGATCAAGCGCATGGGTTTAGTGTCTACGGAGTATGCCGGAGGTGATCGAGCGCGTGGGTTTGGTCTCCACGGTGAGTATGCCGGAGGTGATCGAGCGCGTGGGTTTGGTCTCTACGGAGTATGCCGGAGGTGATCGAGCGCGTGGGTTTGGTCTCTACGGAGTATGCCGAAGGTGATCGAGCGCGTGGGTTTGGTCTCCACGGTGAGTATGCCGGAGGTGATCGAGTGCGTGGGTTTGATTCTGTCATACTGTCTCAATACTTACTCACACATAAATCCCCATAAGAACTAAATGCCAACTTCCTTAGTGGAAAGGGGTGGCGAGTTGTTATTAATGTTACGTGGTCACCAGCCCTCACTACAAGGTTAATTCTAACATCTTGCAAAGTGGTCCAGAGTAACACAAGCAGTGGGGAAGAAGATGTTAATTACAGGAACTTAAAATCATCAGCTAATGATAATACGATCATGCCAATACCACGGCCCAGGGGTTAAAATGGCCCAGAGAAGGAGGGGTAGGAAACTAATGTTACCCAAGAAGAATACCATAGCTCCCAAGCCCCAAGTCTCTAAAGAGAGTATTCTTGCACAGCATAAAGCACCCATGATGATGATGATGGTGATCAAACCCCACACATGAAAAAAGAAAGTGATGACGTTGATAAACATCCAAGACGACGTCAATTTCCTTTCTCACATGCATGGATCGTGATATTAATTTACAGATATATTATTGTGACATTCTCGGCCTCATGATGATGATGATCACGATGATAAGCCTACAGTTATTACCCAAAGCCTGCACCAGTTAGGTCATTAATGACAACCAAGAGGGATTCAACCATTATTACGATTAACAGACAGTGCAAGACATTATTTGGGGTCAAGCCGGTGCCGTGGCTCTAGGGCAGAAAACTATGCGATAGTGTTGTTTGCACAGGGGAAGGGGATTCCTTTTCAATTATGGAATTCGGCATTTTTCTAAAATCAAAAATTACTTTTCACCGAAGCTCGGCAAACTCCCCCCCCCCCCCCCAAGCCCAATTGGCAGAAACATATTACCCTAAGAGTTTTGACTACAATTGTTCATTAGTGACAAACCAAAATTATCTGCCCTATATATATTCTACACATTTTCTACCCTACGTACTCTACAGATAGGAACATTTTACGCCTAACTAAAGCAAAATCCTTTAACGCTTATCCACAAAAATTATTACATAACTAATACAAAAATTATTACATAACTAATACAAAAATCCAATTGTGGTAATGACGGCTACGTTTAACAGAGAGAAGGGAGCTAGGGGCAACAAGAGCGTCATTTAACCAGCACTTGAGCATACATGAAAGGAACGCAAACACAACACAGGAGAAACACTTGTATAAACATCACGCCAGTGACAAATGCCAGCAATTGGGTCTGTCAAATGGGGAATAACAACACAATATAAAAAGAAATAGAAGTACAAATATAATTATAATAAAAACAATTTTAATAATAAAAACAAATTTGATGCATTCAGGACTCCCACCTTTGACTGACAGGGTCGTGACCCCTCGTGGCACAGATCAGTGACGTGGCCAGTTCCTCGAGCCAGTGACAAGGGGGCAACTTTACTGCCTCCTTCACTAAATACTAAAAATATTAATGTCTGAATTTTCTTAACTAGCTAAACAAAGCCCGGTGAACCCCACACATGGTGACACAAAGTATACATTGGAGTCTACAGCCAATGGGACAAGAGTGTGTCACTGATCGTGGCAGGTGTGACCCCTATCAGGTCAGGTGAGTCCGGGAGGGAGGGAGGGGGAGGGGGGGGTGTTAAGAAACGCCCATGCGCTAGCCAAAAAGGCACCCAAGCCCGTTACCATTGAAGCCGCAGGAATCAATATATGGAATGTCTTGCACTAGATCACAAGCATGGTTATGGATGTCGAACCAAGAACCACATGCACGACTACCTGTGTGTAGGGGCGGCCCCTGCGACAGGTTGCTAGCATTCTTTTGGGCTGCAAGACGACACCAAGAGTTAAACAAAACATTGCTTCACATTCGACAGCAGCAGCCAACCTTATCCTACTAGGTAATGCGTGACTCGTCACTTTGTGCCGACACTCGAAGCCTTGTGGGGCACACGCAACCCGCAGGTATCGAGTTTGCTCGGTCCGGCACTGACCTGGCAGAATGACCAGTTCTGCACACATGCTTATACTGTGTATATATCTATATATCTCTCCCACAAACCTAACCTGGCTTCAAGTACACAACAAAGTCAACTGAGCTGTTATAGAAAATATTAAATTGGAAAAGTTGCTTCATTCATCATATTGTAATTACAATTATTAAATAACTTTGGGTAACAAAATTGTAAAATGCAAATTAAGCCTAAGTTAATTAAGCATTAAAGTAACAAAAATTACACAATACAGACTACTACATCATTAGGGAAATCATTAATTATCAAGGTAAATATATATCTAATCACAATATCAAATCCAGTCATTACCAAACAACAATGCAATTTGCAGGTTAATTAATTAAACATGCTTACAAGGCCGTTCTCGAGGACGAACACTCACGATGCATTGCAACTAGCAAAAGGATATTCTTAAACTTGACAAGAAATGGACCCGACTCTCTTGGGGGGAAACTAAAATTCAAAATTCCTGTCTAAACATTACCTGCAGGCATACGACCCGGACAATACAACCAGGTGGTCACACACTACTCGGACAACACCTAGGTGCTCACACACCACCCAGACAACACTCAGGTGCTCACACACCACCCGGACAACACCCAGGTGCTCACACACCACCCAGACAACAACCAGGTGCTCACACACCACCCAGACAACACTCAGGTGCTCACACACCACCCGGACAACACCCAGGTGCTCACACACCACCCAGACAACAACCAGGTGCTCACACACCACCCGGACAACACCCAGGTGCTCACACACCACCCAGACAACAACCAGGTGCTCACACACCACCCAGACAACACCCAGGTGCTCACACACCACCCAGACAACACCCAGGTGCTCACACACCACTCGGACAACAACCAGGTGCTCACACACCACCCAGACAACAACCAGGTGCTCACACACCACCCGGACAACACCCAGGTGCTCACACACCACCCAGACAACACCCAGGTGCTCACACACCACCTAGACAACACCCAGGTGCTCACACACCACCCGGACAACAACCAGGTGCTCACACACCACCCAGACAACACCCAGGTGCTCACACACCACCCAGACAACACCCAGGTGCTCACACACCACCCGGACAACACCCAGGTGCTCACACACCACCCGGACAACAACCAGGTGCTCACACACCACCCGGACAACACCCAGGTGCTCACACACCACCCGGACAACACCCAGGTGCTCACACACCACCCGGACAACAACCAGGTGCTCACACACCACCCAGACAACACCCAGGTGCTCACACACCACCCGGACAACAACCAGGTGCTCACACGACACCTAAACAAAGCCATCAAATGCCTAACACGAGAACACAAAGCTGGTATACGATGCCATCACGATGAAGCACCGATCCTGCAAGAAGCACGATCATCACCGTCTTAACCAGTCCTGGTAGATGGGGCAAGATTTACACACACACGTACAGTACTGTAGTAGAGCGAGACAGAAAATAACAGTGACAGCCAGAAACATACTGTATATATATGTAAACAAACATAGGGGACAGTGCTGAAAGAGACCAATTAGCTTTAAAGAAAAATGAAAAGGCACATAGTAGCATATCAAAAACAATCATTCAATAGAAACAATGGAGAACATTTTAAAAACTGAAATGCAAGAGAGGCTAATATAGCCAGTTGCCCATGCTCCTGGTAAGACCATATTGTACCACACAATCGTTATAAACAAAATTGAAGGAGTACGGCTACAACAATCAGCTGGTTCAAACAACATTCAAAATGAACCAAAGAAAGGTGGCAAGTGGTGCTATCACCACGCCCCACTCATCTAGAACACGGGGTATGACATACGCAGCAACACATGCCAACAACCACACCACGCCATGGTACAAATTCTCATCCACACTTCCGTGGAAATAAACATTCCAGTCAGCTGGGCCGTACGGGTCTCATAGCCCAGGTGCTAGAGCTTGGGCCTCATGCGCGAGGGGCCCACGGGTCCAGACCCATACAGCCCAGGTGACTCCAACACCATGGTGTAACATACACAACAAGATACACTGAACAATAAATGGGTTAATACTTCAAGGGAAACTGGATAAACACAAATGTAACCCCCAGTGTGAGGGATATACACGGCAGCTCGTGCAGTCCCACATGGGTCCCAATACCAGTCCAATATTCCAAGCTCTCAAAACAAAATTATTACTGGCTTATTCATCCTGTCAGCTTAAGGATACATCTACTGTGTCGTAGAGGTCTTGGGTGACGCACACACACAACAGTACAAAGGTGAGGATATGGCTATTACAGCTTTATGCAATTCCCAAATGATAAAGCTTCCATTATAGTCACCAGTTTCTGCAGCTACTGCTATGGATACACATCTAACACCAAACTTAGACACCATAGCTTGACTTTGGGCCATGTAACTCAATTACCCATTTAAAGACAGGCCTAATAAAGGAAAAAAAACGAGATATAGATAAGTTATTATAAACTATGCATACAAATAGACTTTAGATACAACTTTTATGGCAAAGGGCTTTCTCCATCTTCATCTAAATACAGGATGGATGACTATTCCCCTCCTAGGCCTACGGAGCAGCAACTGTATACAGGACTCTCTATGGCTGCTCTAAAGCACAAACTATCTCTACGTCTTCAAGTGCTAACATATACAAAATCACGTGCTCAAATGTCCATTAGGAAATTCTACACACTAGTTTGGCTAGTGAATTTAAACACAAAACAAAGAAAAAACAGAGGAGACTGAGCAGCAAGCAAGGAACACAAAACTACAGAATCTCTAAATGGTTTCCAGAAACATCACCTCGGACTCAACGCTAGCCGTCTGCAAGCTACCAAACTACACAAAAAATACAAAAAGGGGGTACAATGGATACAAAAATGAGGTATGCACGGTGCATGCATAAAAACCACCACTGACCCTCCATGATATTGTAGGCTAGCAAATGTGTCACAATGCAGCAGCAGTGTAGGGAATAAAAAACATATACATTATGCATGGTTGAGAAATTAATCAAATCAGATATATGATGCAAGATGAAGGTGGGGAGTGGAGGTTGATCTTATGGCAGTAGGTAGTGGTGTGGTGGTGGTGGTACTGTGGTGGTGGTACTGTGGTGGTGGTACTGTGGTGGTGGTACTGTGGTGGTGGTACTGTGGTGGTGGTACTGTGGTGGTGGTACTGTGGTGGTGGTACTGTGGTGGTAGTACTGTGGTGGTAGTACTGTGGTGGTGGTGGTGGTGGGTGCTTACCTAACAGTGTCTATGGGGAAGCGAGGTCTAACTCTTTAGACCTGAACAGGTTCCTGTCTACCTGCTTCATTACAGTTTAGACTATTTTCATGCGCAAATTCTTTGTCAAATCTGGCATTACAGTTGTGGCTAGAGCAGGCTTCACAACTTCTTCCAGGTCACTCCACCTGTTGACCGCCCATACAGGGTACAAGCATTTCTTTACATTCCTTCGGTTCATCTGCATTTCCAGCTTCCACCTGTGTTCTTGTCCTCCTTTCTCTCAATGTAAAGAGGTTACCCTCGTCTGCTTTATGCCTATTCTTAAAGCTTAACACTCTTAGGTCTAGTATTAATCTTGTTGCAAACATTTGTATGTACTTTTAACAATTTTGGGACTTATGTTTCACAAGGTACGGATTTCATACCAGTGCTGCATAGTCAAGTGTTGGTCTAGTAAATGTTTTTAAATTGCCTTCTATAAGTCTTGACCTAGGTTTATAAATGATGTTCTTACGTCTGCCATCGTCCCATGTGCTACCGATGGTATCCTGTTTATTGTGTTAAGTGTTGGTACCGGTGGTGGGGGATGATGTGCATGTAGACGAGTCAATGAAAAGTGGTTGGGGAAAGATAGCTGGTGTTAATGACAGGAAGAAGGTGGTAGATGGGGTGGCTGCCATAATGATAATGGCTGCAATGTTGACAAAGATAATAAAATTATCACAGCATCATCAAGAGCTCCCTGGCAACCCCAACTTACTGAACATTAGTGGTCTAAACATCACCTCTCTCTCTCTCTATCTGCCCAACTCAATCACATTCACACGCTCTCTCAAACTCAACTTTTCTCACTCTAAACTACTGTACTGATAGTAAACGTTCAGAACACTGCGAGACCAAGAACAAATCTGTTGTAATGAAACTCGGATGTTACAGAGAAACAATTCACATCCAAAGGTAAATATCATCCATAAATTGGTGGCCACGGGACCAAAGCCAAGGGCCACATCGAAGCCGAAGGCAGTATTGGGACCAATGTTTATAGAATTTTATTGAAGTGCATTATTCTTGAGAATATATTTGATGGATTTTAAATGTTACCAATAATTTAGGCATCTCAATTGGTTCTGATAGTAAATGCTCCGTGTACATTCTCCGCCCCTAAATGCTCCGTGTACATTCTCCAGCCCTAAATGCTCCGTGTACATTCTCCAGTCCTAAATGCTCCGTGTACATTCTCCAGCCCTAAATGCTCCGTGTACATTCTCCAGCCCTAAATGCTCCGTGTACATTCTCCAGCCCTAAATGCTCCGTGTACATTCTCCGCCCCTAAATGCTCCGTGTACATTCTCCAGCCCTAAATGCTCCGTATACATTCTCCAGCCCTAAATGGAGCAGTTAATGTGCACCAAGAGAGTACTAGTTACTTGTAAATTATCACATGCTCACCACACACTAAAAATGCCCTGCACAGAACATCTCTCCACATACGGAGAGTTGGAAAACAATTCAGGAGAAATTCCAGGCAAGAAAAATAACCTGCAGGGAAAATACAAGACTGGAAAATTCCCAGGTGGGGGGGGGGAGAATGTCGAGGTGGGGGGGGACTGTTCAGGTAGGGGTGGGGGGGGGGGACAATATGCAGATGAAGGGGGGGAGGGGAACAAAGTACAGGTGGAGGGGACAATGCCCAGGAGGGGGTAGGGAAACAATGCTCAGGAGGGGGTAGGGAAACAATGCTCAGGTGGGGGAGGGAACACAATGTCCAGGAAGGGATGGGGGGGGGGGGGGGGACAGTGCCCAGGCAGAGGAAGTGGGGACATTGCCCAGCTGAACAAATTCCCAAGTCAGTGCCAACACCCAGATGGGGACGACGACGACAACGTAAACATGATCTAGCAGGCAAGAAGTTATCAACATACACACAAAAGAACCGAATGGAACACGCATCTGAAGCCAACAGTAAGAGTGAGACAAACCCCTCTCAGAGCAACAAACACATGCAAAGAGTACACTCGAGTCGTCGCCTATGTCACGACACACCACTCCGAAGGTTGGAACCGAGCGTCGGCACTTCAGACTTGTGAAGATCGTGGATGAGGGGGGAGAAATAATGAGAAACTACACTAGAAAGATATTGATCTTGAGAAAATAAAAATGATTAATTTCACTAGACTAGTAATGATATGATCTACATTGGCCACAGTGCATGAAGTGCAAAAATCATATGCTGCAACATATTCATTTACTCATAATCTACGGCAGTATCTTTGCAACACAAAATCCGATACTGAACCGGTCTGAACTCTACACATTAAATCCTTTACTAGATCAATTTAGCTAGCAGCAAAAGGTGCTTAACGAGCCAAAAGTGATAAAGGTGATTCCAAAACTCCAAGCGACGACCTAACAGCCTCGTCCCGTCTCTTACCGTCCATGCTTCGCGACGACAACTTTCTGCGACTCAGAGTTCTCTCAAACTCTGGGTTGTTTCGGTCGCTGAGGTTGGCTGCCATACGTGACTGGTATTGGGTGCGGCCAGAATACCGGAACTTCGAGCCCAGGCGCGGCCAAAGACCCTGCTTCTGTGGTGGTTCTGGTGTCATTAATCTGCAAGGAACACACATTTTAACTAGCCAAAAATTATCTAACAAGGACAATAAGAAATTAATACTATTGCTCTCTTTGGACACCGATCATGTCCATTTTTTTTTCTCTCGAGTCCTAGCCGTGGACAGGACTTGCGTCCACTACAAAAATATTTGTATAAAATTTATTTTTTATCCGATTGACCTCGGGATAGTTTCAAAATAAGCGCCTTTAGAATGCGCACAATTTGATACCAAAATGAAAGATAAAACACGAAACTTGATGTTAGAACACTTGAAAGATTATAAATACGTTTTTTGGGTCTAAATTTTAAATTTTAAAATAATTGTTAAAATTCTATTTATTGTGCTATCATTATGGGACTAGTTTTAAAATGTGCGCCTTTATATTGTGAACAATTTGATACCAAAACAAGTGATGTAGCATGAAAATTGATGTTATCAAACTGAAAGAGTATACACATTAGGTTGTGGTGTGCAAATTGGTGCTCGTTCACGGGTAACTTTAGGATTTGCTGCGGGGAGTCTCCCCAGGCTTTTGGACATTATATGCATGTACATCTGCAGGGAATTTAAATGCGAACACAATGATACCAAAACGAACGACGTAGTATGAGAACTAAGGTGAGAAAACTGAAACGAGTATACACATTTAGGCGGCGCCGCCCGCTCGCCCGCACCATTAGCCCCATGACATCAAAGTCTGTGGTGCTCACGTGGCGCGCGCGATAGTGTCAAGGACAATTTCGAGTGATAATTTCTTCAATACAATCAGCAAACAATTTAGTATGATCAATGCAGCAAAGAGCAGCACTTTACACCTGTGATGGGTGGCAGAAATGTTGACCAGTGATGTTGCTATACAGCCAGCTTCCCTGTGCATGAATTTTGTATGAGTGCACTTCACTTTGTCTAACAGTAAGCCTTATGATAGGTAATATACTGTAATAGTACCAGTAAATGACAAGGAGAATTAGCCGCAAGCAAAGCAGAAGGATCAGTCAAAACTTTGCCTTGAATATTAAGACCCCAGCAATACGGGTTACCTAGTTTACTTAACATTTTACCTCGAAGGGTCTTCGGGAGTTCTTCCCGTGCTACTCAGAGGCCAAGAGGTTGATATATCGTTTACATATTTATGTAAATGACTTCCAGATCTTCTGCAGGGTGTCATGCAGGGATCCACGGACAACAATTAGAGAAGCCGGTGTGTCATGTTCCAGAAAACCAGTCATGAGAAGGAATTCCACAGGACCTCACAACTCATTGGTCCAGATTTGGGCGGGACCAATGAGCTCCCAGGCCAGTCATTCAAACCACTGTTATTTTCAGGACACACCAAACTTGAGACGCCACTACCTTGATCAAGTAGCACCCAAGTCATCATCAACATGGGTGACCACCAATTAGTTTCTGCCTTCATTTGGGGCAAGAGAGGATAACACTAAGTCTTTCTCTTGTTGAAGACTTTGGTTTGAACACGAAGCCTCACTACACCTAAGAGTCCACAATCTCGCCAATGCCTTCTACTTCGTAACTAAGAAAAATGTACAACAGTGGGATCAAACAACAAAGTCAGTAGGTCCTATAATATTGTACGAATCATTATGACAACAAAAAAGCTACACACTACCTGCTTGAGGCTACCATCTTAAGACCACCACGAGTTCCTGTCCTCAATTTCTACAAACGTGTAGTCATTTAGGGACTACAAGTCTCCATGTTTAACCACTGTTCCTGCCTGTTGAATTTAAACCAGTCCTCAATTCCAAACAATATAATTAACAGCACCATCTTGCTCCTGTGTTTTGCATGAAATTCCAAATGTGAGAACAACAACTCTGAAGTACTGTAAACAAAGTGCCATGGGATTTAATGCGACAGAGCATGTGTGTTTGTGTGTTCGTGGGTGTAGCGTGCAACGTGACCTTGATCCTAGCCATCACCAGCTGCTTCAAGTGTCTGTGTACACAATAAGGGAACACCGTTTACCTGATGAACACACCTTGTTCAACACACCTTCCATATCTTACCTAAAGAATGTGTGGTGTTCGACGCACACCTTCCATAACTTCTTGGCAGCCTTGTGGTTCGGAAGTTTAAAGCCAATCGTCGATTCAAAGGTTTCAAACTCTCCGGGTCGAATTTTGATGTAAAAGTTGCTGCGCTTGTACGAGATTTTCAAGATTTTGGGCCACGCAAACCGGTTAATACGTAGCCTGAAAAGACAGTCAAAATTAGCAATGCAAAATGCATGTGAGAGATGGCAAGAACACACATTTCCAAACAAGTATTATCTGGCTTTATGTAGTGAGACAACATTTGATTCCGAGCTCAGAGACGAGATCAAAATCATGTCTTTCTAAATAATGTTCACCAAATGCATTCAGTAAACATGTGACAAGCATCATGCAGCTTCACTAGGATGACCAAAAACAATAGGCTGCAAGAGAGAAGTTAAACAACATCTTGCTTATTGTAATCACAGGAACGTTATGTATCTATGAGAAAATACCGAGGCTGTACTATGCATCTGACCCTGCCTCCCGTGGACTGTGCAGCACCCAGAGATGAGGGTTTGATCCCAACGAATCCCCTGAATATTTTCTCAAAACACCGCTCTCATATTTGTGAACTGTTATTACACCAGTCAAAGAGACAATGACTGAACTAGCATTACAAATGAATCATAATACAACAGAAAAACACGCACTTATCCCTGTAGACAAGGAGTCCAGACGCGCACACTCCCAGCATGATGTCGATGCCTTCCGAGTCCTTCGCCGAGTGCATGTCGACACCATACATGGCCAACTTCTTGGCGTTCTCGAGGTAGTGCAGCTCTGCTTCTGCCGGCGTCTGGCCTCTGAACAATAACACACAGTTTAATCAACGATATACATGCTCCATGTAGTATACACATCATTTTGTCAGAAGCCCTGCACCCATTGGGTACCAAGTAGCTGAATATCATGTTGCAGTTTAACCTCATTAAACAATAAAATTATTTAATTAAACACAGTAGTCGACAGAGTAACCTTGCTATTAGCATGCACGTAATAAAATACATCATACACTGTGTATTATGTATTTGTTTTGAAACTTGCAAATGTAAGTCTGTATTTACGTAGCACTTGTTAGGTGTGGCAGTGGGTGTTCTGAGCCAAACTCAATCATTACAGCAACAATTACGTACACAACATGGAAGGAAATGACAGGCCAGGAAATGTTACATGTTAACTACACTGTATTTAAACAAACCCAACAAATTTATAAAGCATAATTTATAATAGTCTAAACTATTATTTGACCTCCAATTTTCCAGATTCTCACACTGTTTAGAAAAAAAATTGATCCCGATTCCATTTAAAGTAGCAAGATGTAAGGGAAGAGTGAAGCAAATGGTTCCTGATTGGGCCACTTGTTGTCAGTGGCGGAATATCTTGAGATGATTTTGGGGCTTTTTAGTGTCTTCATGGCCCGGTCCTCGGCCAGGCCTCCACCCCCAGGAAGCAGCCCGTGACAGCTGACTAACACCCAGGTACCTATTTTACTGCTAGGTAACAGAGGCATAGGGTGAAAGAAACTCTGCCCATTGTTTCTCGCCGGCACCTGGGATCGAACCCAGGACCACAGGATCACAAGTCCAGCATACTGTGCGCTCGGCCGACCGGCTGCCATGTATAATCAAACGACAAAAAATAACCTTACGTAATCAAATAAATGAATTCGCGCGCACTCAACCTGAAACAAGAGCACAATGAAAGAAATATGTGATGGGATAAAAAAAAAGTTAATAGAAAATATAAAAGGAATCGAGGTCAAACACGGGAGAAGAACCCCAGACCCATCGGAGAAATCATCACTTAAAAGCTAACTCCCCCCCCCCCCTTCTCCCCCAACTAAATTCCAGGACCGGTCTAATTAATGTTGCATACAGTGTTACAAAAAAGCTGCTCTTATGTCTTGTTAACTTTGCCTAACACTTGGAGTTTATAAGGCCATATAGAGCGGCCCCACAGGCCTATGCTACTCGTGTTAATCCGTCAACACGTACCGGTACTACGGATGTGACTTGTTATCATACTGATGCCAAGATCTTTCCCCATTGTGGATGCCATTAGTTGCACCCATGTTTATTGACCATCGGTTCTTTCTTTTCTTCCCCCGTTCTTCTAATTTTAAACTTAATATGTTGAACTCCATAGCCTCATTTTCCCACTACTCTCATAGGAAATTTAGAACCCACATCAGAATTCAGTAGTCTTCACGTGTTTTGGCTCGTTAGTCGAGAATTATGACAAGCAGTAACGTGAATGAACGTGCTTTCCCAGGTTGATCATTACTGTAGATCAGGAAGAGAAGTGGACCAATACTGATCACTATGTGACTGCTCAACACACTCTCTCCCTCCATTCTCAATTTGTACGCTCACACTTTGATTTCCGTTGGGTAGATTTATACCGAGAATAGCACCTGGTGGAGTGTGAAGATTGTGATAAGTGTCGATTCTCCATGATGGCATTTAATGCAAAATACAGAGTACAGACGACAGTCATTCCGAACATCATTAGTACTCTTTACCTATACTGCTTCGTTATCATGTTCAGGCACATGCCCAAATGGAAAATAAAGTTATAATAATAATAATAATAATAATTGTAGAAAATCATAAAGCAGATAAACTCACTTATGAGTCTTGTGCAGATCAACAACTTTCTCCTCCAACTCAGCATTCTGATTGGGAGCAAAAGTGAACTCGGCGAGGTAAGACGTGCCTACGTGTTCCTTAGCATCGTAATCCCCCACCTCCGCCTGAACCATATACGAGCCCAGGAGAGCGTGGGTAACGAAGGAACACGGCAGCTTCCCAGTCAAAATATCTTGCCGTACCTGTTGCAAGTAAAGTCAATGAACAAGTCACTCCATCAAATATAGCAACACTTCACTCCTCTTCACAAATAAGGAAGATGTAACAAGAGTGATAACTGTGAGGAAGACTTTACATTACACTCGCTCATAGTATGACAGAAGTAACAGCTTCACTTGTGGTCATAGCTTTGATATGACGTCACCTGGCTATATGCACACTACGAATGACATCAACCTGCCCATCATATTGAAGGCTTCATCTAGCTCGTACCTCTGGGGTTAGGAGACATTAATGAGGCGACAAAGCTCTCTTAGTCATCTTGCCTCAAGCAATAGATAGTTTGATGGTGTCAATTATACTACAAAACTCTGAGAGCCGTCTTACCTGGAGGCACAACTGGTACCGAGTTATGTCTTCTGCGAGTTGCGTTGGGTCCGGAGGATAAAACTTGACCTCAAACTTGAACTCCCAGGGTCCCTTGACCTGCTTGGAAATGCGCTTCTCGAGGTTGAGCCAGTTTGTGGTATTGTTGTGGTCAGTATAGATGAACCCAAAGTAGTCCTTCTCGAGGAGGTTGATGCGGTCTGCGACGCTCACAAGCAAGTCTATACCCTTGGCCTTTTTCTGTTGGGGTGAAACCAAAACCAACAGTGTTTCATGTGCTGGCGTGTAGCGGACTCGCATGCAACAGTGTCATTTACTGCAACAATTCTACCATTTGATTACTAGTACAGGAATATGGTCTTACAGAAAATATTCTCCATTGGAAAATTTTTGGAGCAGTGTGTGGAATTGAACTCACTTCCTGGGTCAGTCCAGAGACATGCATTACCAGCTAAATTGCCACAAACTTCAGAGATCGTAGCCAAAATCCCCGACAAACTTCAGAGATCGTAGCCTAGTCAGTAACGTGTGCAACTGGTGTGATCCAGGACATTGGAGTAGTGTGTGGCAGCAAACCCTAAGATTTTCTCAGACATATCATATTCCTGTGATTTCATTGTGCATTCTCTATATTATCTTTGAAGGGGATATGCATAACCCCGACAAAATGAACCGAGATCGTCAAAATTAAACATAAATAAATCTTGTTCATGCTTCTGCTTAACTTTGGGGCCCATACAGGAACCAACAAAGATAATGTAGAGAATACATGATGAAATCACAGGAATGTGATGTTTTCGAGAATGAAATCTCAACATATATACTACTATACATGGGAAACCTTAATTAATAGAGGTTTCGAGTGCTCTAAGTGAATGAAGTGTTGATGCATCTTTGTCCATGCTTATAATATATAATTTTGGCAGAGTGTCTTGTACTTTTGTCTGAATTCCCTGAGAGAACGGTTGGATGATTTGTTATAAATACTGTACATGATTTGTCTGTAAAACAATGGAATGTGAATTTTGAGGGGCATCAGATTCTTAAGGTCATCATTAGTAACTATACCCAAATATCAAAGATGGTCCCTTTGACAGTCGATATGTCCAGAGGCGTACTTATCTATCAGTGACTATGAGGATAAATCTAGCTTTCATGGCCTGGGGAAACTGCTTGGTGTACTTCTGTAGTACAGTCAGAGAACACTGTATAAACATCAGAGGTCCACGATTGTTCAACACCCTCCCAGGGAATATAAGAAATATTGCCGGAACAACCGTGGACATCATGAGAAAACTAGATAGTTTTTTTCATGAAGTGCCGGACCAGCCGGGCTGTGGTGGGTATGTGGGCCTGTGGGCCGCTCCAAGCAACAGCCTGGTGGACCAAACTCTCACAAGTCAAGCCTGGCCTCGGGCCGGCCTTGGGGAGTAGAAGAACTCCCAGAACCCCATCAAGCAGGTAGTCACAATGAGCTAATATTTTGTGGTTTGATCAGTGACTCCTCAGTCATCAAGAGCTGCTGTCTTAGGGTCTGCACGGTGTACTAAGTTGGTGCTGCTTGGTCAGGGTGTTCTCATAGGTTAACATTTGAAGAGTGGACAAGTGGGGTCAATTCTGTAGCTACCCCGTGTGGGGTATAGCTACCCCGTGGGGGGTGTAGCTACCCCGTGGGGGGTGTAGCTACCCCGTGGGGGGTGTAGCTACCCCGTGGGGGGTGTAGCTACCCCGTGGGGGTGTAGCTACCCCGTGGGGGGTGTAGCTACCCCGTGGGGGGTGTAGCTACCCCGTAGGGGGTGTAGCTACCCCGTGGGGGGTGTAGCTACCCCGTGGGGGGTGTAGCTACCCCGTGGGGGGTGTAGCTACCCCGTGGGGGGTGTAGCTACCCCGTGGGGGGTGTAGCTACCCCGTGGGGGGTGTAGCTACCCCGTGGGGGGTGTAGCTACCCCGTGGGGGGTGTAGCTACCCCGTGGGGGGTGTAGCTACCCCGTGGGGGGTGTAGCTACCCCGTGGGGGGTGTAGCTACCCCGTGGGGGGTGTAGCTACCCCGTGGGGGGTGTAGCTACCCCGTGGGGGGTGTAGCTACCCCGTGGGGGGTGTAGCTACCCCGTGGGGGGTGTAGCTACCCCGTGGGGGTGTAGCTACCCCGTGGGGGGTGTAGCTACCCCGTGGGGGGTGTAGCTACCCCGTGGGGGGTGTAGCTACCCCGTGGGGGGTGTAGCTACCCCGTGGGGGATGTAGCTATATGCATTGTAATTTAATTTGTTTTGTCACGTTTCTAGCAGCATTTGATTCCATGTTGGTGTTATAGTAGTACGTAGTTTGATTGTTTCTGCCACTAGTGATATTTACAGCTGTAGAGGTTGTTTGCTGTCAAGAAGACTTCATACAAAGCTTGAATGAATTTAAAAAATAATTATTTGGCAACACTGTAAGAGTGATTATCACTTCCTGTTCCTAACAACAGTGCAACTTTACCTCTTCTGCACACCATCTGAAAACTTTTCACCCACATTCTAAACATTTTATCAACATTCAGAAGAATTTCAATTCCAGTCTCCACACCTGATCTCCCTGTATTGTCAATCCACTTCCGTACACCCCCTCCCTGCCTCTCCCCCCTTCCCACACACACGTACACACCTCCCTGCCTCTCCCCCCGTCCCACACACACGTACACACCTCCCTCGCCGCCCACACTCGTAAGGCTTCAGCATAACTGCAGGCATGATATTCCCACCCCATACTGGCACTGTACAAACCCATGTACCATGCCACCATAGTACTCGGTTACAGTACAGTAATTTAAGTAGAAAACGGAAAACTAATTTTTTGCCGAGACTGAGGTCAAGAGGTCACCAGTTTGCCGTGACTGAGGTCAAGAGGTCACGAGTTTGCCGAGACTGAGGTCAAGAGGTCACAAATTTGCCGAGACTGAGGTCAAGAGGGCATGACCAGGTCAATGACCTGCCAAATTAACAGCACTGGTCCACACCTATGTACAGGAAGATCTGGTCAAAAGCCCCGCCGTGCAAGTGGTAATCTTGCAGGTGCAGAACTTATCACTGCGTTCATCTTGTTGGCATTCACATTCATTTTCAGACTTCATTTTCTTCTACTCATCAACATGATGCACAAAAGACTGCCGGCATTACTGGATTATAACCCAGGTTGTGACGGCTTTCTGGGTCTCGGAGACCGGGCCAGCCGAGCCGCCTCTGAGACCGGGCCGGCCGAGCCGCCTCTGAGACCGGGCCGGCCGAGCCCCCTCTGAGACCGGGCCGGCCGAGCCCCCTCTGAGACCGGGCCGGCCGAGCCGCCTCGGAGGCCAGACAATCACAAAAGAAGGTTGGCCACAGGCCAGGCTGTTGGTCCAACAGATTCAACTGGCAAACCACGAGGTTGGTTTGCCAACCAAATCCTAGGCAGAGATTGGGCCACCATTGGGGGGTGTGATGATGGTATGAGGGGGGGGTAATGACCCTCCCCCCACCCCAAAAAACACTAAAAACCAAAATGTCCTTGCCTAAACTGTCACTACCAGGCCACACGTTGAGATATAAGAATGGTATGGCCCACTCCAGGGTCCAAGTTCACTACCTGTTACTGGTTCCAAGGATCACCGTCCCAGCTGCCCGGTCTCTGGCCAGGCGTCCTGGTTGGTGGTCTGGTCAAGCCAGGCTCTTAGGTGCGGCTGCTCATAGTCAGACATCCTGGTTGATCAGGCACCCTTTGGAGGTGTTTATAAGAGTTCTTTCTTGAATACCATGAGAGGTTGGCCAGTTATGCCCCTTATGTTTAGAGGGAATGTGTTGAAAGTCTTGGACCCTTGATGTTGATAGTTTTTCATCAGCATACCTATTGTACTTCTGCTTTTCAATGGGGTTATGTTGCATATCCTGCCATGCCTGCTGGTTTCACATGGAGTTATTTCCATGTGCAGATATGGAACCAGCCCTTCTAACATTTTCCAAGTGTAAATTATTATGTATCTCTCTCTTACCTGCACTCTAGAGAATACAGAGTTTAAACATTTTAATTGGTCCCAATTAGATATTTTACCGAATGGATTTGGGCAGTAAAAGAACTCTGCATGTTCTCCAGGTAAGAAATTTCCCCACCATTGAAAGGGGCTGTTAGTATGCAACAATAATCCATCAAAGAGAGCACTAGTGTTTTTGAAAAGTATCATTGGTATGGCATCTCTTGTTTGAAAGGTTCATATTATCCAACCTGTCATTTTTCTTGCAAGTTGTTACAGATACTCTGTGTTCCTTAGACGTCTCCGAACGTGAATACTCCCAAATTGTTTATATTGCCGTTTCTTTCAATAGTGTGGTCTGACTGTACAGTATTTTGTGTGGTTTCCGTTTTAATATTTTCACTTTTTCCATAGCGCAGGTGCTGGAACTTATCTTCATTAATCATCATATTTTCTGTGGCTCACTGAAAAACCCAACTGCCATCGAATTGGAAATTTGCTGTGACCTCTATATGAATATCATACTGCCATGTGCAAAGGATGATACAGTACTGTGGCTTGTATCCTAACGTGTGTGTGACGAAGATGAGAACACCACCAGCGCAAGCACAGTACCTCAAGGGACTTAGCTTTTCATAGCAGATGATCCAGTTCTGACTGTTGAATATTACACACCGGGTTACCAATAATATAACAACATGGCACGTTCGTTTAACTGCACTCACCTCCACAGCCACTTCACAATCGGTGCTATCGAGGAGCTTCACGCGGGCAAGAACCATCTTCCCTCTGGGAGCCTTCGACGGGGACTTACTGGGGGACTCGGGGGCCTTTGTTTCTGCCCCGACGCCATTCTCCCCCTTCCCCGCCTTCTCCTCCGGCATGGCTGCGGGTGCCTGCAAACAAAATGCCACTTGTCAATGCATTTCTGGGTGATACCATCAGCAAAATTACAAGTGGAGATTATAAATGTATGTATACCCTATGTTTTAAAATACTGTACCTGAGATCTGCTTTGACATACATATTTATAAATAAAAGCAACTAGAACAGAAAGCAGCAAAATGCATGACACAGGAGAAGGCAGCACACACACACACACACGTGCAACAGGTACTCTGAGAGACAACTCTATCAACATCAGAGGCCCGAGACTGTTCAACACGCTTCCACTACACATAAGGACATAACTGGCCGACCCCTCACAGTGTTCAAGAGAGAACTATCAACATCAGAGGCCCGAGACTGTTCAACACGCTTCCACTACACATAAGGGACATAACTGGCCGACCCCTCACAGTGTTCAAGAGAGAACTGGATAAGCACCTCAAAAGGATACCTGATCAACCAGGCTGTGACTCATACGTCAGGCTGCGAGCAGCCGCGTCCAACAGCCTGGTTGATCAGTCCGGCAACCAGGAAGCCTGGTCGACGACCGGGCCGCGGGGACGCTAAGCCCCGGAAGCACCTCAAGGTAACCTCAAGGTAACCACACACACACACACAGGTTAGAGGCATTAAATATGCCAAAACTAGAAGACAGAAGAAAAAGAGGTGATATGATCACTACATACAAAATAGTAACAGGAATTGATAAAATCGATAGGGAAGATTTCCTGAGACCTGGAACTTTAAGAACAAGAGGTCATAGATATAAACTAGCTAAACACAGATGCCGAAGAAATATAAGAAAATTCACTTTCGCAAACAGTGTGGTAGACGGTTGGAACAAGTTAGGTGAGAAGGTGGTGGAGGCCAAGACCGTCAGTAGTTTCAAAGCGTTATCTGACAAAGAGTGCTGGGAAGACGGGACACTATGAGCGTAGCTCTCATCCTGTAACTACACTTAGGTAATTACACTTAGGTAATTACACACACACACACACACACACACACACACACACACACACACACACACACACACACACACACACACACACACACAGCAGGCAGCACAAATGCACACGATGTAATTTAACAATGAGAAAAGCAGGGGGCCACACGAAATGAAATTTGTTCCCTACAATAAATGACCTAAAAGGCAACATAATTAATATTGAAACAACAAATATGTGCATGTACACTACTCTCTAGTAAGAGAGAGAGACAAAATGGGCATGCAGAGCACGCACTCAACACATGATTACAAAGAGGAAATGTAAAACATATGCAGAATGAAGGGCAATTAGCCAAAGAAATATGTGAGTGGCTAGAGAATTTTGCTACAGTAACACAAAAGTTATGAAAACACATTAGCGGATAATGCTGCCCGAGATGAGACTAGGAGACTGCGTGCTAATGAGGTACACAAGAGCATAACAAAATTCAGGCAAATTACAACACTTTGAAGAATAAACACCGTGGCTGAAATCGAACCTCTGTTCCTGAACTTCTAAGATACACACACACACACTCTTAAATGATGTGCATATGCAGGTAGTTTGAAAATTCAGTACTTTCAGAGAATATTCTTCAAAGTCCCTAAGCACACAATCTACTTCATGTCAACACAAGCAAATTATAACACTAGTAAATTTATGTTGCAATGACGAACATCTCTACAAAAGTTCTTAACGGATCTCGAGATGTCTGCAAAAAACACCATTACACTACGCAACCTTTATATTTGGTGAAACAAAATGCAACCCGAATAATTCTTCACAGGTGTTGCAATTAAATGAAAAACTTTATAAGTATAAAATGCCTTCAAAAGGTAATGCAAGAAATCGTGATAAAAAAAATCTACAAAATTACCCACATGGGTAAAACTAGTTGAATAGACTGACGATGCCCAAAAAATTGTGACGCATGCAAGGGGCCGGTACCCCAAGGATGGTAGTGACTATTCTAACCGTAGTTGGTAAGTAACCACCACTTCTTCAATCCAGAAAAATACCAGAGCACTAGGGGCCTATTGCCTCAACCTTGTTCTGAAACAGGTGAACAATATAAAAACTAGGCAAATGCTATCGCAGGTCAAAAAGACTTATTTAGAAAGGGCACTAATATAACGGTGAAACATACCGTAACGTGCTTAGTTATCACTTACAAAACTGTGCCCCAAGTGTGACAACTTTTCTTTCAGCATAAACATTACTGTGCCCTTGCGATGACAAACTGCGATGGCAACTGCCGATCAATCCCAACTTGTGCACTTTTTGAAGGTCAATTGCACACCTGATCCTAGTCACGCTTGCAAGTTGTCAACACCCAGAGAAGGCGCAGTGGCTCGGGCAGGTCAAGAGGTGTGGCCGAAACTGTTTCACAAGAAAACTTTCCAAGAAATGTTCTACAGTGCCACACGTCAGCACTCTGAGATCTTGTACGTGCTGTGCCTAGTGCCACACGTCAGTGCCGCTAGATCTTGTACGTGTCAGTGCCGCTAGATCTTGAATGTGCTGTTATCAGGCAGGGGTTTCCGTGAGCTCTCTAGGGTTAGTTTTGCTATCCTTGTATTTTTCACTAGCT
The DNA here is from genome assembly GCF_040958095.1 of Procambarus clarkii. Taxonomy (NCBI): domain Eukaryota; kingdom Metazoa; phylum Arthropoda; class Malacostraca; order Decapoda; family Cambaridae; genus Procambarus; species Procambarus clarkii. The sequence goes on from NC_091154.1 coordinate 746,164, forward strand.
GTGTCCACCCTGGCAAATGAGAGAGATGCCGAAGATGAACACAAAGAACAAAACAACTAGAGATTATGAGGAAAACACAGTGGGTGGAGAGGGGGCAAGAGGGATATGAGTAGGCCAGAAGAGGGGTAAGAGAAGAGGGGCAGGACAAAAGAAGGGTATGGAGGAGGAGGCAAGAGAGAGGGGGGTTAAAATAGTAGAAAAGCAGAAATCAACAGAATAGGAAGGAAATAAAGAAGAGACAAACATTGATACAAAGTTAGATTTGATTAATTCTATTCCGTGACAAACATTAGCCACAACGTAAACGTCCACACACAGCAATATTAACGCTCTTAGATGTGACAGGCGAGGCTTCTCACAACCCGCTTCACGCTTGACAACGAGTCCACGTACAGGTATACTTACCCTCGGGCCACGGAGGGACGAGGAAAGGGCACGGAAGGGTGCAAATAACGTATAACTAAAAGGATACTCCTCGTCGTTCCAGTAGCAAACAACACTACTGTAGTACCTCGAGTTAAGATTATGAAGACATCTGCAGACACGACTTATTTCCTCGTGTACTAATGCTAGTTTTAAACGTTTAAACACCAAATGCTAAATAGGTTAGTTCAGCAACACTTAGTATGCACACGACACAGTTTGTGTTAGGTCTCCCCCAAGAAAAGCTTGGAAGGTTGATTGCACAGTGCACCAACCGACTCACTGTGCAACACCCCATGCTGGGCCCGACTCAGTTTCCACGTCGACACTATCCACAAGCTGTTGGAGGAGGAACTTGTTTAGTGGCAACACAACACCTGGCCTATAATCTGGGTTTAAATACTTAACCCTTTTCAAACTGTTCTCCTATCTAGTTACTGAATTAACTTAACCCTTAACAGCTCCATGCACTACCTGCAATTACCCTGTGTGTTTCAATCGCTTAATGAAATTTTTGTTGACATTGGTTTTGTGTTCTATTTTCTCGTCATGCTCACCATGATGTAGGACTTTTAATTACCCCGAGCTGTTTAACCACTGCGCTGCGCAGCGCACCTTGAGGCGTTCTGTGAATTATGCTTTTTTTTTTTAATTAGACTGTTTTTTAATGTTTACATCACTGTTTTGAAATGAAAATGGCTTGTTTGGAAACATTTTGATATTAACTTTACCTGAACATTTACAAAAATAACAAAAATATGCCTTTAATAATTGCACTATGAAGTTTTTGCCGAAACCAGGTGCGCAGTGTGGTGGTTAAGGGTTAAACCTCTAACATGGCATTTCTTAACCTGGGGTTCTGCAAGAGATAGTGATAACTAGGGGTAATTCTAATCATAAACAAATGTATTGTCAAGTCTTTTTATTTAATTTTTCTCATTTAACCAGTGTCAAAAGCAAAGACAGAAACCATCTCCTTTCGGTTGACAATGAAACCTGTGTGTGTTTATCTTGAGTACGAGCCAGAGTTACTTTTAGGGAACAAAGGTTGAGAAACGGCGCTATAATATGAAGAGGTGGATCACGCTCATCACATCTCCCGTCAAAGGCAAACTTCCACATTAGCCGACATGACTAGTGTCAAGTTTTTTGTGAGTGAATAGTGAGACTTAGTATCACTATCATGATAGACCAAAGAGCCAGAGCTCAACCCCTGCAAGCACAATTAGCTGAGTACAATTGAGTGAGTACTGAAATACACAACAAGAGAAACATTGCTTAACACAAGGAGCACACACACTAGGGGACACAGGTGAAAATTGAGTGCCCAAATGAGCCTGCTTGCTTGATACCTGCTTGATGGTGTTCTGGGAGTTCTTATACTCCCCCAAGCCTGGCCCAAAGCCAAGCCCAAGCCCGCAGGCCCACATATCGACCACAGCTCGGTTAGTCCAGCACTCCTTCGAGAAAACTATTTAGTTTATCTTGAATATGTCCACGGTTGCAGGCAATGAGTCACAATAACGTGGCTAAAGTATTGTGAGTGGCATTGCCATTCGACTTGAGAATGGTCCAGGACAGACCGAAACGTCGTCGTCCCTTCACCTTCTAGTGTGTGGTCTGGTCAACATGTCCACAGTTGTCCAGTTATAGAGACAAAGAATTTTTTTAGTGTCTGTAGTTGACAAATGGAATGTATTAGGCAGTGATGTGGCGGAGACCTGACTCCAAACACAGTTTATAGTGTAGATATGATAAGAACCAAATAGGCTCAGAAACCTGTACACCAGTTGATTAACAGTTGAGAGGTGGGACCAAAGAGCCAGAGCTCAACCCCCAAAAGCACAACTAGACAAGTACACCAACACCGCCACCACTACTACGTCCCAATACCACCCAACAGTTTCTCTCGACCCAACACCATTTAACAATAACAGAATAAAAGCCGAATAAATTATTTTGCAACTCTAGAGCATGACAGCGCGTGGCATTGTCTTGCTGTGCATTGTTTTCCCCGCCAAGAGTGATGCTTCCTCACCCTTCATGTACTCTACTCCCGCCTGTCTTACACCAGTACTGTGGCCTACCGTATCCTCTCTCCCCCCCCCCCCCCCCCTCAGCCTCATCCATCTCTAACCCTCACCTCAGCCCACACTCATTTCTCTCTCTCGCTGCATCACTATCTCTATCTCTTGTTGCATTACTATCTCTCACTATCTCTTGTTGCATCACTATCTCTCACTATCTATTGTTGCATCACTATCTCTCACTGCCTCTTGTTGCATCACTATCTCTCACTGCCTCTTGTTGCATCACTATCTCTCACTATTGTTGCATCACTATCTCTCACTATTGTTGCATCACTATCTCTCACTGCCTCTTGTTGCATCACCATCTCTCACTGCCTCTTGTTGCATCACTATCTCTCACTATCTCTTGTTGCATCACCATCTCTCACTGCCTCTTGTTGCAGCACCATCTCACTATCTCTTGTTGCATCACCATCTCTCACTATCTCTTGTTGCATCACCATCTCTCACTATCTCTTGTAGCATCACTATCTCTCACTATCTCTTACTGCCTCTTGTTGCATCACTATCTCTCACTGCCTCTTGTTGCATCACCATCTCTCACTGCCTCTTGTTGCATCACCATCTCTCACTGCCTCTTGTTGCATCACCATCTCTCACTGCCTCTTGTTGCATCACTATCTCTCACTATCTCTTGTTGCATCACCATCTCTCACTATCTCTTGTTGCATCACCATCTCTCACTGCATCTTGTTGCATCACCATCTCTCACTATCTCTTGTTGCATCACTATCTCTCACTATCTCTTGTTGCATCACTATCTCTCACTGCCTCTTGTTGCATCACCATCTCTCACTATCTCTTGTTGCATCACCATCTCTCACTGCCTCGTTGCATCACCATCTCTCACTATCTCTTGCTGCATCACCATCTCTCACTATCTCTTGTTGCATCACTATCTCTCACTATCTTTTGTTGCATCACCATCTCTCACTATCTCTTGCTGCATCACTATCTCTCACTATCTCTTGTTGCATCACTATCTCTCACTGCCTCTTGTTGCATCACCATCTCTCACTGCCTCTTGTTGCATCACCATCTCTCACTGCCTCTTGTTGCATCACTATCTCTCACTATCTCTTGTTGCATCACCATCTCTCACTGCCTCTTGTTGCATCACCATCTCTCACTGCCTCTTGTTGCATCACCATCTCTCACTGCCTCTTGTTGCATCACCATCTCTCACTGCCTCTTGTTGCATCACCATCTCTCACTGCCTCGTTGCATCACCATCTCTCACTATCTCTTGTTGCATCACCATCTCTCACTGCCTCTTGTTGCATCACCATCTCTCACTGCCTCTTGTTGCATCACTATCTCTTGTTGCATCACTATCTCTCACTATCTCTTGTTGCATCACCATCTCTCACTGCCTCTTGTTGCATCACTATCTCTCACTATCTCTTGTTGCATCACTATCTCTTGTTGCATCACCATCTCTCACTGCCTCGTTGCATCACCATCTCTCACTATCTCTTGCTGCATCACTCTCTCTCACTATCTCTTGCTGCATCACCATCTCTCACTGCCTCTTGTTGCATCACCATCTCTCACTGCCTCTTGTAGCATCACCATCTCTCACTATCTCTTGTTGCATCACCATCTCTCACTATCTCTTGTTGCATCACCATCTCTCACTATCTCTTGTTGCATCACCATCTCTCACTGCCTCTTGTTGCATCACCATCTCTCACTGCCTCGTTGCATCACCATCTCTCACTATCTCTTGTTGCATCACTATCTCACTATCTCTTGTTGCATCACTATCTCACTCTCTTGTTGCATCACTATCTCTCACTATCTCGTTGCATCACTATCTCTCACTATATCTTGTTGCATCACCATCTCTCACTATCTCTTGTTGCATCACCATCTCTCACTATCTCTTGTTGCATCACCATCTCACTATCTCTTGTTGCATCACCATCTCTCACTATCTCTTGTTGCATCACTATCTCTCACTATCTCTTGTTGCATCACTATCTCTCTGCCTCTTGTTGCATCACCATCTCTCACTATCTCTTGTTGCATCACCATCTCTCACTATCTCTTGTTGCATCACCATCTCTCACTATCTCTTGTTGCATCACCATCTCACTATCTCTTGTTGCATCACCATCTCTCACTATCTCTTGTTGCATCACTATCTCTCACTATCTCTTGTTGCATCACTATCTCTCTGCCTCTTGTTGCATCACCATCTCTCACTATCTCTTGTTGCATCACCATCTCTCACTATCTCTTGTTGCATCACTATCTCTCACTGCCTCTTGTTGCATCATCTCTCACTGCCTCTTGTTGCATCACCATCTCTCACTGATTCTTGTTGCATCACCATCTCTCACTATCTCTTGTTTCATCACTATCTCTTGTTGCATCACCATCTCTCACTATCTCTTGTTGCATCACCATCTCTCACTGCCTCTTGTTGCATCACCATCTCTCACTATCTCTTGTTGCATCACTCTCTTGTTGCATCACCATCTCTCACTATCTCTTGTTGCATCACTATCTCTTGTTGCATCACTATCTCTCACTATCTCTTGTTGCATCACCATCTCTCACTGCCTCTTGTTGCATCACTATCTCTTGTTGCATCACCATCTCTCACTGCCTCTTGTTGCATCACCATCTCTCACTGCCTCTTGTTGCATCACCATCTCTCACTATCTCTTGTTGCATCACTATCTCTTGTTGCATCACTATCTCTTGTTGCATCACCATCTCTCACTATCTCTTGTTGCATCACCATCTCTCACTGCCTCTTGTTGCATCACCATCTCTCACTATCTCTTGTTGCATCACTATCTCTCACTATCTCTTGTTGCATCACCATCTCTCACTGCCTCGTTGCATCACCATCTCTCACTGCCTCTCGTTGCATCACCATCTCTCACTGCCTCGTTGCATCACCATCTCTCACTGCCTCGTTGCATCACTATCTCTCTGCCTCTTGTTGCATCACCATCTCTCACTATCTCTTGTTGCATCACCATCTCTCACTATCTCTTGTTGCATCACTATCTCTCACTGCCTCTTGTTGCATCACCATCTCTCACTGCCTCTTGTTGCATCGCCATCTCTCACTGATTCTTGTTGCATCACCATCTCTCACTATCTCTTGTTTCATCACTATCTCTTGTTGCATCACCATCTCTCACTATCTCTTGTTGCATCACCATCTCTCACTGCCTCTTGTTGCATCACCATCTCTCACTATCTCTTGTTGCATCACTATCTCTTGTTGCATCACCATCTCTCACTATCTCTTGTTGCATCACCATCTCTCACTGCCTCTTGTTGCATCACCATCTCTCACTATCTCTTGTTGCATCACTATCTCTCACTATCTCTTGTTGCATCACCATCTCTCACTGCCTCTTGTTGCATCACCATCTCTCACTGCCTCTTGTTGCATCACCATCTCTCACTATCTCTTGTTGCATCACTATCTCTTGTTGCATCACCATCTCTCACTATCTCTTGTTGCATCACCATCTCTCACTGCCTCTTGTTGCATCACCATCTCTCACTATCTCTTGTTGCATCACTATCTCTCACTATCTCTTGTTGCATCACCATCTCTCACTGCCTCGTTGCATCACCATCTCTCACTGCCTCTCGTTGCATCACCATCTCTCACTGCCTCGTTGCATCACCATCTCTCACTGCCTCGTTGCATCACCATCTCTCACTGCCTCGTTGCATCACCATCTCTCACTATCTCTTGTTGCATCACTATCTCACTATCTCTTGTTGCATCACTATCTCTCACTACCTCTTGTTGCATCACCATCTCTTGTTGCATCACCATCTCTTGTTGCATCACCATCTCTCACTATCTCTTGTTGCATCACCATCTCTTGTTGCATCACCATCTCTTGTTGCATCACCATCTCTCACTATCTCTTGTTGCATCACCATCTCTTGTTGCATCACCATCTCTCACTATCTCTTGTTCCATCACCATCTCTCACTATCTCTTGTTGCATCACCATCTCTTGTTGCATCACCATCTCTCACTATCTCTTGTTCCATCACCATCTCTCACTATCTCTTGTTGCATCACCATCTCTTGTTGCATCACCATCTCTCACTATCTCTTGTTCCATCACCATCTCTCACTATCTCTTGTTGCATCACCATCTCTTGTTGCATCACCATCTCTTGTTGCATCACCACCTCTATCTTGTTGCATCACTATCTCTTGTTGCATCACTCTCTCTCGCTATCTTGTTGCATCACCATCTCTCACTATCATGTTGCATCACTATCTCTTGTTGCATCACTCTCTCTCGCTATCTTGTTGCATCACCATCTCTCACTATCATGTTGCACCACCATCTCTCACTATCTCTTGTTGCATCATCTCTCACTATCGTTGCATCACCATATCTCACTATCATGTTGCATCACTATCTCTTGTTGCATCACTCTCTCTCGCTATCTTGTTGCATCACCATCTCTCACTATCATGTTGCATCACTATCTCTTGTTGCATCACTCTCTCTCGCTATCTTGTTGCATCACCATCTCTCACTATCATGTTGCATCACCATCTCTCACTATCTCTTGTTCCATCACCATCTCTCACTATCTCTTGTTTCATCACCATCTCTCACTATCATGTTGCATCATCTCTCACTATCGTTGCATCACCATATCTCACTATCTTGTTGCATCACCACCTCTCACTATCTTGTTGCATCACTATCTCTTGTTGCATCACCATCTTTCACTATCTCTTGTTGCATCACCATCTCTCACTATCTTGTTGCATCACCATCTCTCACTATCTCTTGTTGCATCACCATCTCTCACTATCTCTCGTTGCATCACCATCTCTCACTATCTCTTGTTGCATCACCATCTCTCACTATCTCTTGTTGCATCACCATCTCTCACTATCTCTTGTTGCATCACCATCTCTCACTATCTCTTGTTGCATCACCATCTCTCACTATCTCTTGTTGCATCACCATCTCTCACTATCTCTTGTTGCATCACCATCTCGCACTATCTCTCGTTGCTTCACCATCTCTCACTATCTCTTGTTGCATCACCATCTCTCACTATCTCTTGTTGCATCACCATCTCTCACTATCTCTTGTTGCATCACCATCTCGCACTATCTCTCGTTGCTTCACCATCTCTCACTATCTCTTGTTGCATCACCATCTCTCACTATCTCTTGTTGCATCACCATCTCTCACTATCTCTTGTTGCATCACCATCTCTCACTATCTCTTGTTGCATCACCATCTCTCACTATCTCTTGTTGCATCACCATCTCTCACTGTCTCTTGCTGCATCACTATCAATATCTCCTGATGCATCACTATTAATATCTGTTGCATCACTATTAATATCTCCTGCTGCATCTCTCACGTATCAATTGCAGCTTCCTACCTCTGCACCATCTCCAACAGCTTCCCTCCATTGCACCATCTCCCATTGTTGCACGCACGCATGCACACACACACAGACTGCCACAGCCTCCACTGATATTTAGCCATGATAGACAAGCACCAGCAGCAACCCTGCCCACCCCATCGGTACCTGCGGGTGCACAAGCCCCACAGCTCACCCCACCCACCAAACCAACCTTGGAGACACACCAGGTAGATGGCGTGAATTTTAAAGAGGGTGTCGTCCCCGCCACACCTACCCTGGTCCGGCCTGCATCACGTTGCTGACTGGAATATCAAACATTCATTATGTAGGAGGCAGGTTACGGGAGTCACCGCTTGCATCTCCACTCTCCACGCACATAGTTCACACGGATGTGACGCTGTACCTGCAGCATGCCCATGAATTACTCACTCCTCTTCTGATGACTTGATCTACAAGGCTCTTGCTTGCAACAGCCTGCAGGCCTACATATCCATTATGATAGTCAGGCACTTCATGCAGGCACCTGGATAATTGTTTGCTGAACTCATCCACTTTGTTTCCGGCAGTACTGTATTTCTTTATACTGTATTTGGTAACATGAAAATCGTAAACGCGCCATGTACGAGATGAGTCTAAAGAATTTAATCCTTATTTCCATTTCCTATTAATGTTTACAGACAAGAACAAATCACCTCAAAGACTTTCCAATAACTAATACAGGTGGGCAAATGTGCATCAAAGTATAGTTGACTTTACTCTCGCCAATCACAGATCCCAGGTTCATTTCCCGGGCGGGACCAAAATGTTTGGGCATACAGTACGTTCTTTCACCTAGCGGTATGGAGTTAGGCACCTGTTTTGAGGTTGCATTCTGGGGAAGATCAGTAGTTCAAGCTATGGGGGACCTTGATACAAGCCTAAGTACGTGAACAGGAGCCCTCTTATAAACTCCGTAGTTACAGTTGGAAGCAAGAGGTACAAGTAACACAAACAGGAAGATTTTAGAATGGGGTAATTGGGGAAAACCTTCTTAACTGATAACATAGTACAGTATTTCGAAAAAAATTAGTAACTGGGAGACTCGAGTGATTATTAAAGAGGAATAATTATTACATTATAAAAGTTCATGTTGAACTGAATAGGTAATAGGTAGGAATAATAGGTAATAGGTAAAAGGTCGAGCATATTTGCTACCCAGATGAGGAAATTTATTTATTTAAATTTTACTTCCTGATGGTAAAGTTTCAGTGGGGAAGGTTTGATTATATCCAAAAGCTTACCTGTATCCAACAACTTTAAAAACCCCAGACTGTATTTTCCGCCACACAGGACACATGTTTTTGGTACACTGCCGAGTCTATATTGTATTACATGCATAAAATCATGTACTTTCTCATACTAAATCACTTGAAAATTGCCTATGTATGAAACTTTCTATAATGGTTTTTCTACATAATATATATTTGTAAAAAAAAAAATGTTTTATACGCTAGGCAATACTGTAAAGTTTACCGAAAATGCCACAGAAACTATAACAGGATTAATGTAACTTCTTTCACAAAGAAAGTTCCTCATCTTTTCTCATTCCCTCCAAACACATTTTTAAAGACTATGGCCTTGCATATCTGGTTGCTTTCTTCTCGCCCCAGACATGGAAATGGTCCACACGATAAGAATATCAAGAGGTAGTGATTTACATGACACGACACGCGTACAGTATCAGTACTGCTTTGAACAGCAGCTGCTCCATTACATATTAGTCGTAAGTCACTGGGAAGTAAACATTTAAATGAATCAACAAAAATACAACTAACACTTTCACCGTAAATTCTTGAGATACGACACTAATCAGACCAGATAAGGATAACTGCACAACTGGATCAAGTGCCAGTTGAACGAATCGCACCTGCCTTCGTCACCTCCAGTTTGCCAGAACTTCATTTATGAGCTAGTATAAGATATACTAGCTAGTATAAGGTATATTTTCTATCATCTACCCTGTAATCTCTATATTCCAGTGCTATAACATGGAGGCGATATTAACCCAAAACACACTTTACATCAAGACATAATTCAAATGCCAGAAAATTAACTTCGTTAGGGTCTTGGTAACACAGTTGGGTTCATTCATAACTCAACTGGGGGTTAGAATCCCAGATAAGACTGAAAGGGTTGGGAACATTTCTTATCACATAATCCCTCTGTTAACCTTGTAGTAAATAGGTCCCCAGTATTGTGGGGTTGCATCCTGGGAAGGGTCAGTAGTTCCACCTCAGGAAAACCTCAATATAAGCATAATGTATATAAAATATATAAACAGACTGCCTGACCCCAACAAAATGAATTACAGGTACTATAATACAATTCTCCACACCTGCCACAGAGCCTTAAGACGGCTAATAAGTGATATCTTTTCAACGAGTCTCTCCTGCTCCCCCCACACACCAAACACCACACAATCCCTCCTGGCCCCCCCGCCCACACACCAAACAACACACACAAGCAGTAGCCCAGCTACAGTATTATCAACCACCAAATTACTGCATAATGAAACTAAACAAGATGAAATTACAGCTAATCAAGGAAGGCATCCGTGGTCCCACAAACCGCAATACAAGAATGGTGGTACAGTATTCTTAAAAACAGAAATGGCTCCCCCTTCCCATGTTTTAATATTCAGTATGCACACACACACTCGGGGGGGGGAGGGGGGGGAAGGAAATGAGCGAGAGGGTGTAGGCATTTGTATGGTGGAAGCGTAGTTGGTTGTGGGGGTGTGGGCATACAGTAGGTGTTGATGTGGTTAGGCGTGATGGTGTGGGCGATGATGTTGATGGTGTGGGCGATGGTTGTTGATGGTGTGGGCGATGGTTGTTGATGGTGTGGGCGTCAGTGTGCAGGTGGGGGTGGTGGGGTGGAGGAAAATGAGGGCAGTGAGGAAGGGGGATGATAGATGGGTGGATACGGCTAAGACTAGAGGGGAAAGTGAAAGGAAGGGTAGTGTGGGGTTGGGTGAAATAAGGGTTGTGGGTGGGTGATTTTGGGGGTTGGGAGACGGGGGTTAAAAAAAAAAAAAAACAATGGCCAGCATCGTGGAGGCCAGCCCAATGACAAAAGTCAACGTGGGCTTACCATCATACGGAGTTCTAAGTAAATACATTGACCTTCCCGATATATACAATGAAGTCACAACAGCATAACACGAAAAGAATTCTCTCGCACATTACGCTACTATAATGCAATTTCAATGTGCACTGATGGGGAGCATTTGAAGAACATCATTACCTACTACACCAGAGAGCGGGCAGGTAACATGTACACAATTAGTGTCCCTTGTACGTTCAGTAAAACGTTAAGGTTGTGTTGCTTTTATGCTCACCGTGGTCGAGTGGGTCATGTACGTGTCTCAGGGCAACCTGGGATGCTAGATCAATTCCAAAAGATTTTCTTTTGGTATATACTGGGTTAAAATATTAAAATATATGTTAAAATGTTAAAATATATAATATATATATATTTAATGATATTTGATGTTAAAAACAAATATTACATTTTAAAGTTTACATTGGTCTACGGTGCATAACAAAAAGAACCTTAGGTTTATCCTCACAGACAAGTGCTGTCAGTACCAAGAGATGACAAACGAAAAATAATCTTAAGTGAACCTATCTATAATTTCAAGAGCCACAGATTTTTGCTCAAACTTGCGTATTTCAAGTCAATACAATCAAGTACTAACTCATACCGATAATAAGCCCACTACATTTTTCCCTTTTGTGATTTTCTGGAATCAACAATTGTAGTGAATAATTTAGTAACAGATTCCAATACAATGTTGGAAAATGAATGACTAATACCAAGTACAGCATAGTCCTAACAATATCATCTGGTGGCGGATGGTGGGGGAGGGGCCCCGGGAGGAGGCGGATGGGCCGGGAGGAGGCGGATGGGCCGGGAGGGAGGCGGATGGGCCGGGAGGAGGCGGATGGGCCGGGAGGGAGGCGGATGGGCCGGGAGAGAGGCGGATGGGCCGGGAGGGAGGCGGATGGGCCGGGAGGGAGGCGGATGGGCCGGGAGGGAGGCGGATGGGCCGGGAGGAGGCGGATGGGCCGGGAGGAGGCGGATGGGCCGGGAGGTGACACCCACGAGATTAGACCAATTATGCCTGTCAACAGAGGGTTAAATTATAGGACCAGAAGCTGAAACTCAATTCCTTCCCACCCCAAACACAGCAAGGCAAATCCCAACACCCCAAACCTCCGACACACATTTTCTCAAGGGCCTGAGGAGTGGCTACATGCGCTTCACCCCCCCCCCCCACACCTACTTCACACACAACCCTCAACCCCTCCCTTCTCTACCCCCACACACACTTGACACAAGAGATCACCCCATGCCCTTAAGCCCTCAAGCTTTGCACCCACATACCAACAAATATTTGCTACGGAATGCTACATTATGGATCGTGTAGAGCCTAGGCGAAGCAGCCATCGCTTTTTGGCCTGCAACAATACCAAGAGGCATCAGCTGCATCCCCTGCGAGAGAACACAAGAGAGAGAGACGGTAAGAAACAGGAAGGTAAGAAATGGCAAGAGGAACCGTAAACTTTATGAGCCGAAGTGAGATCAAGAATAAAGAGAAGGAAAATATTAAACCACTGCATGCTCTCTGATTAACATAATGCATGAAGGCTATGTAGACTCAACGGGCACAGGTAAGCAACCAAACACACACAGGCAAACACAACCCCACACACATACACACACACACACTGGAAGTAAATGAGGTTGAAGCAGTTGAAAAACCTGATTTCAGGAGAGGTCATTATGGGGAACTCAGACATTTCTTTAAGGAATTTGTCTGGAAAGACTTGCTGTTAGGACATGAAGTAAATGAGATGTATGTCAAGTTTTGTGAAATATATGATAAAGGCACAACAAAATTTATACCAAAACAGAGATGCAGAACTAGGAAACGGGATTGGTTCAACAGAAATTGCGAGAGGGCCAGAGACCAAAAGACACAAAAATGGAATCCATATAGGAAGAGGCCAAACCCCCAAAATACCAGCGATACAAAGATGCAAGAAACAACTACACGGCAGTGAGGAGAGAGGCAGAAAGAAATTTTGAAAAAGGGATTGCGGACAAATGCAAAACAGAACCCAGACTATTCTATAAATTCATAAACAACAAATTGCAGGTAAAGGATAATATTCAGAGGTTGAAAATGAGAAACAGATTCACGGAAAATGAAAAGGAAATGTGTGAAACATTAAACGAAAAGTTCCAAAGTGTGTTTGTACAAAATGAAATTTTCAGGGAACCAGACAATAAGAATTCCAGAGAACAATAGAGCACATAGAGGTGTCTAGAGACAAAGTGGACAATATGCTCAAGGAGCTAAGAACAAAGCAGCTGGCCCAGATGGAGTTTCACCATGGGTCCTGAGAGAATGTGTATCTGAGCTTAGCAGTCCACTTCAGCTGATTTTTCAGGCATCCCTGTGTACAGGAGTCGTAGCATATATGTGGAAAAAGGCTAACATAGTTCCAATCTACAAAAGTGGCAGCAGAGAAGACCCCCTCAATTAAAGACCTGTATCATTGACAAGTGTAATAGTCAAAATATTGGAAAAAATAATTAAAACTAAACGGATATAACACCTGGAGACAAACGATATAATAATAGATCATCAGTATGATTTTCAATCTGGAAGATGCTGTGTAACGAATTTACTCAGTTTCTATGATCGAGCCACAGAGATTTTACAGGAAAGAGATGGTTGGGTTGACTGCATCTATCTGGACCTAAAAAGGCTTTTGACAGAGTTCCACACAAGAGGTTGTTCTGGAAACTGGAACCCATTGGAGGGGGTGACAGGTAAGCTGCTAAAATGTATCAAAAATTTTCTGACATAGAAAAATGAGGGCAGTAATAAGAGGAAGTGTATCAGACTGGAGAAATGTCACAAGTGGAGTACCACAGGGTTCAGTTCTTGCACCGGTAATGTTCATTGTCTATATAAACTATCTACCAGATGGAATACAGAATTATATGAACATGTTTGCTGATAAGATAATAGGGAAGATAATTAACTTGGATGATTGTCATGCCCTTCAAGAAGACCTGGACAAAATAAGTATATGGAGCACCACTTGGCAAATGGAATTTAATGTAAATAAATGCCATGTTATGGAATGTGGAATAGGAGAACATAGACCCCCCCACACAATTTATAAATTATGTGAGAAATCTTTAAAGAAGTCTGATAAAGAAAAAGATCTAGGCGTGATTCTAGATAGAAAACTATCACCTGAGGATCACATTAAGAACATAGTGCTAGGGGTCTATGCTACACTTTCTAACTTCAGAATTGCTTTTAAATACATGGATGGCAAAATACTAAAGAAATTGTTCACGACTTTTGTTAAACCAAAGCTAGAATATGCAGCGGTTGTATGGTGCCCATATCTTAAGAAGCACATCAACAAACTAGAAAAGGTGCAGATAAATGCTACTAAGTGGCTCCCAGAACTGAAGGACAAGAGCTACGAGGAGAGGTTAGAGGCATTAAATATGCCAAAACTAGAAGATAGAAGAAAAAGAGGTGATATGATCACTACGTACAAAATAGTAACAGGAATTGATAAAATTGATAGCGAAGATTTCCTGACACCTGGAACTTCAAGAACAAGAGGTCATAGATTTAAACGAATGAAACAAAGCTGCCGGTGAAATATAAGAAAATTCACTTTAGTAAACAGTGGTAGACGGTTGGAACAAGTTAGGTGAGAAGGTGGTGGAGGCCAAACCATCAGTAATTTCAAAGCGTTATATGACAACGAGTGCTGGGAAGACGGGACACCATGAGCGCAGCTCTCATTTTGTAACTACACTTAGGTAATTACACACACTCCATACACAGTTTCAAGTGTAGATATATGATAAGAGTCCAATAGGCTCAGGAACTGGTATACCAGTTGATTGACAGTTGAGAGGCGGGACCAAAGAGCCAGAGCTTAACCCCCGCAAGCACAATAGGCGAGTACAAATAGACGAGTGTACACCACACACACACACTGGGCTGGGCAGACTGCACATTTCTGGACTGCCAGAAAACTTTTGACACAGTACCACATAAGAGACTAGTACACAACCTGGCAATGCAGGCAGGAGTGAAAGGGAAAGTACTCCACTGGATAAGGGGGAGCAACAGGACACAGTCACTGTGAGGGATGAGGTCTCGGAGTGGCGGGGAGTCACCAGTGGAGTCCCACAGGGATCAGTCCTTGGACCTATACTGTTTCCGATATAATGTACGTAAATGATCTAGAGAGAATTTACGCGTTCCTCTCAATGTTTGCCGATGATGGAAAAATTATGAGGGGGATCAAGACAGAGGAAGATAGTATGAGGCTACAAGATGACCTAGACAAACTGAAAAACAAATGGAATGGTCCAACAAATGGCTACTAAAGTTCAACCCAAGTAAATGTAAGGTAATGAAACTAGGTGGAAATAGAAGGCCAGACACTGGAATAGGAGTGTCTATTAGGAGATGAAGTTCATGAAACAGACAGAGAAAGATCTAGGAGATGATATCACGCCAAACCTGTCTCCTGAAGCCCACATCAAAAGAATAACATCAGCGGCCTATGCGAGGCTGGCTAACATCAGAACTGCTTTCAGAAACCTGTGTAAGGAATCCTTCAGAACTTTGTATACCACATATGTAAGGCCAATCCTGGGGTATGCAGCCCCAGCATGGAGCCCGTACCTAGTCAAGCACAAGACGAAGCTGGAACAAATTCAGAGGTATGCCACTAGGCTAGTCCCAGAACTAAGAGGCACGAGTCACGAGGAAAGGCTGCGTGAACTGCACCTCACATTCGTTGGAAGACAGAAGAGCTTGGGGAGACATGATAACCACATACAAAATTCTCAGGAATTGACAGGGTAAACAAGGTTGGATTATTTAACATGAGTGGTACATGCACAAGGGGACACAGGTGGAAGCTGAGTACCCAAATGAGCCACAGACACATTAGAAAGAACTTTATCAGTGTCAGAATAGTTAGTAAATAGAATGCACTAGGAAGTGATGTGGTGGAGGCTGACTCCATACACAATTTCAAATGTAGGTATGATAGAGCCCAGTAGGCTGAGGAATCTGTACATCAGTTGATTGACGGTCGAGAGGCGGGACCAATGAGCCAAAGCTCAACCCCCGCAAGCACAACTAGGTGAGTACACACAGGCAGACAACCCCCACACAGGTAGGAGTAGTTAACAGGTGGAATGCATTAGGCAGTGATGTGGTGAAGGCTGACTCCATACAGTTTCAAATGTAGATACAGTATGACAGAGCTTGAGAAGCTCAGGAATCTGTAATTACCAGTTGATTGACAGTTGAGAGGCAGTACCAAAGAGCCTGAGCTCAACCCCCACAATCACCACTAGGTGAGTACACACACAGGCAGACCAATAATATTCCAAGTGAAGGAAAGGCACAATTATAAACAATAACTGGGCCAAGTTAAACAAGTAAAGACACGGAGGTGCAGGAGAGGGGTGAGGCCAACAGACAAGTGGTGCTCCAGGACGGGGCTGGGGGGGGGGGGGGGGGATGGGTTATAAGGTCACCAATTTACTGGTATCCACTATCCTAACTCCCAGTCTGTCCGCACACATCTCCACCTCAATCATATTTTTAGCTATACACTAGTACTGTAAATTGTTCTTCTCTAAATTGTCATAATGTCAGCTCGACCCTATTTTTAGATTTCAACGGGCAGAGGCATCCACAGGAAAATGATAGGAATCGCAGTACACGAGGAAAGATGTGGTTCTCGACCTTGCATGACGAAGCACCTTCCACACTTGGCAACATCACGGCAAACTACCACCACCACACTAGTGCAACTCCCTCTTCACAACAATACAAAATATAACCAAATACACAGAACAAATCACAACACAAAAACCAGATAACCCCCAATCCATAAATGTGTAGTGATGATGATCTGATCCAGCCAGGACCCTTGCATGTCGTCACCTCTCATCTTTATCACAACTAGATAAGGCACCTGGGGGTGGGGTGGGGGGAGGGGTTGTGTAGTGATGATGATCTGATCCAGCCAGGACCCTTGCATGTCGTCACCTCTCATGTTTATCACAACTAGATAAGGCACCTGGGGGGTGAGGTGGGGGGAGGGGTTGGGGGGCGGGGGCTGAGGGGGTGTGGGGGCCAAAACATCACATTTCACATTTTTTATTTAAAAAAATATATATATGTGGGATAGGTTACTTATAAGCCATTCAAAATATTTAAATAGAAAATTAAATATTGCCAGAGAGGCTTCACGATAGTGATAGTGTTAACTTGGGTAATTCTACCATGTTCCTTTTTCTTTTATAGACTGGGCCTATATGAAAGATTAAAAGAAATTCAAATCAACATATTAGATCCAAACAGTCTTAAAACCAAATTACAAAATCACGCTCAAGAGTGGCCACCATCTCTAGTGGGGGTATAGTGGCCCGTCTCAGACAGACCGAGATACAGTACTGTATTTATGTTATCGTCACCCTAGCAATCCAATTAACACTTTCTCTGGCCAGGCGGGCAACCCTCACCACACCGGAAGGTTGGCCTCATGAGCACAAAACCCAATGTCAAACTCTTCCACTCACAATGTTTATACTAAGTAATAATACTAAGCAAAAATTACTGCATGACGACGTTTGCAGTCACCAACTCTGCGCGTTTTGGTTTTATGCGGCAAAATGCGTCATCAGGACGCACTTATTTAATAGCAAAGGTAAACAAAAATAAATGCAACAACACAGGGAATACACTGTGGTAGAGAGATTCTTGTACGTAACACCACCGCCTCAGCTTGTCACTGCTGGCGCGTGCCTCACCATAAGTCAGCTATTTAGAAACAGGATAACGTCACCAATCTTTGGATATCTGTACAGCAGTCATTGGTCTCTAGACTTCTGTACAATAAAGATGCCTGTCTTCAGACATCTATACAGAAAAAAAAGGTCCCCCGTCTTCGTATATCTGTGCAGAAAAATCACGAGTCTTCGTACATCTGTACAGGTCAAGAGTCACCGGTCTTGGGACACCCGTACAGTAGAATCACCATTCTCCAGACATCCGTGGGTATTGCATACATACCACCGATTCCAATTTATAGAAAAATCCCTCTTTTTCAATTCATACCATAATATTTACAATATACCTAATCACAATAACATTAAGTCTACCATGAACCCTAAAGTGTCCAGAAGCTGACGACATTACCCTAGTGGTGAAGGTGATCTGTTTCTTCAAGAATACGCAAGAAAATGAAGGAAACTGATACAGTGTATTGGCCAATGAATGTCAATCAGTTTCACGTCTCGACCTCTAAGCTGCAATTTAATGTGAGTTTAACATTTTGGTTTTGAAAACAATGCCACAAGTTTGACCACCAAAATGGTTGACAATATTAGCTTCAGGACATTGTACAAAAAAAAAATAACTAAGAAAATGGGTTAAAAAAAAGGCACTAGGCCAATTTTGCAGTATTATTTTTGCAGCTATACTGCCCTTACGTCTAAACTGCTTCATAAGCAGTTAAGGGGCCTGACAGCTGAGTGGACAGCGCTTGGGATTCGTAGTCCTGAGGTTCCGGGTTCGATCCCCGGCGGAAACAAATAGGCAGCTTCTTTCGCCCTGATGCACCTGTTCACCTAGCAGTAAATAGGTACCCGAGAGTTAGGGCTGCTTCCTGGGAGGGGTGTAACAAAAAGGAGGCCTGGTCGAGGACCGGGCCGCGGGGACGCTAAGCCCCGAAATCATCTCAAGATAACCTCAAGTCTGTATAAGACGTGGAACAAAAAACCAGCGTTGAATGTAATGAAACGCCATTTTCTGGGTGAGTCCCGGAGGCTCCCCGGAGCTTTCCCAGGCTGATATGCTAATGTCAGACTTTGGCATCAGTCATGTGTATGGAGTTCTTAGGCCTACCGGGGACCACGGCCAGAACCGGGCCCCCTCAGAGAGGCAAGGGGAGCAATGGCCTATAGAAGCCCCCGTGTAGTTGGAAGCATTCTATGTCTGCCATCGACCGGAACAGGCACCCAGAAAGGTAAGCGCCCCAAAACAAACCCCTATTCTGGTTAAAATTGCTACCTAATACCGAACTAGTGGATAGAACTCCCCAACCGAAAACAAGCAAATTAGTGTGACGTCACACACTGCCGCGCCGCTGTCTGCGCAGCTCCCCCCTCCCCGGGAGGGGGAAGGGGGAGCCCCAGACCCCCCGCGCCGGCTACCCACACCTCAGTTCTTGAGGCTGGATGTCAAAAACGCGAAAAAACCGCCGACCGGAGGGAGGGAGGGATGCCGGGGAGCCTCCGGGACTCACCCAGAAAATGGCGTTTCATTACATTCAACGCTGGTTTTCTGGGGGGAGCCCCGTCGGCTCCCCGGAGCTAACTACCCACAGACAGAAAAAGAGGGACTTACCCGGGAGGCGGTCGTCGCTCACCCCTCAACTCGAAGCCGAGACAACTGGCTGCAACCGCCGACCCAAAGCAACACAGGCCCGACGAGGGCCAGGGACATTCACAAGGTAACGAGCAGCCAGGACCCTGTTCGACCGCCAAAATCCCCGCGCCCGAATATCAGACCAAGACATATTCCCAAAGACGGCAGCAAGAGCCGCGAACTTACGAACGTCATGGGCACGGGGATAGACCGCAGGCTGGCTAGACCTAATAACCCTGCGGACGACCTGAGAGACCCGAACCCGCGAACAGGGAAGAAGGGAAACCGGATCAACCCACAGCGCGTCCCCGGACACAGAAGCTGTGGCGCGCAAATAACGGCGAAGCGCCGCAACCGGACACAAAACATGATGCACCCCCGGCCTGACCAACCAAGCATCAACCACCCATGGACCCCTCCGGAACGCAGCAGTCTCATTCTTCGCCAGAAAAGAAGGAGACGGCTGCAAACGAACAAAACTATCACCACGACCAAAAGAGCAGAAACCCCTGCGCCGGAGGAGAGCATGAAGCTCCCCTACCCGACCCCCAGAGGCCAAAGCCAACAAGAAAAGTGCCTTGGAAAAACAATCCTGGACCGAAGGGGCCACAACGAAACGAGGAGATGAAAGGAAAGCGAGCACTCTGTCCAAAGACCAGGACGGCTCAGGCGACGCATGAGCAGGCCGGAGGTGAAACAATGCACGAGACAGCTTGCGAAACGGCGCAGACGTAACATCGATACCGAAAGCAAGCTGAAGCGGCTCCGCCAGCGCCGCACGATACGAAGCGACAGTGTTAGGCATAAGATGACGGTCCTGAAACAACCACGAGAGGAAGGACAAGACCACCCGAACAGACAAGGAGCTAACACGACGAAGACGCAAAAAGAAACGGAAGGACCGCCAGGAAACTTCATACTGCCGCCGAGAAGAAGCCCTCAGGTGGGACACCAACAAGGAGGCCACCTGATCACCATAGAGATGATGATAGACTCGAGTCAAAAAAACCATACGCGAAGACTCGAGGAGAAGATCGAACCAGCTACGTGACGTACCGGCCCGACCTGCTGAAAGAGGCGGAGCCGCGGGAAAACCCTCGGGTTCGGACACCGAGCAACCAGCGCCTGAAACCAAGGCTGGGCCGGCCACCAAGGGGCCAGAAGGACAACTCTCCCCTGGTAAGTCTCTAAGCGAGTCAGGACCTGGAGCAACAGCCGAACTGGGGGAAAGAGGTACAGGAACCCCCACCTCGACCAGTCGAGCCGAAAGGCATCGACCCCGACGGCCTCGCAATCGGGGAAGGGCGCCGCATAAACGGGAAGACGCCGCGACCACGTCGACGCGAAGAGGTCCACCTCGGGGCGCCCGAACGTCTGGCAAAGCCAACGGAAGGACTCGTCGTCGACCGTCCACTCCGTGGAGAGGGGAACGAAGCGAGACAGGGCGTCGGCCAAGACGTTGGACACGCCCCGTACGTGAACTGCCAGGAGAGCCAAACCCCGAGAACTCAGCAGACGAGTCACCCGAAGCGACCAACCCCAAAGAGACAAGGACCGCATCGAACCCCCGCGGTTCAGGCAATGAACCACCGGAGAGCAGTCCGAATGGAGCCGAATCGTCGATCCGCGGGCCACCCGAATCCTCCCCAGAGCAAACCACACCGCCGCGAACTCCCGCACCGTACTGTGAGCTCGACGGAAGGACGGATCCCAACGCCCCTGGCCGGCCTGGTGAGCACTGGTCACAAAACCCCAGCCGAGAGACGACGCATCCGTGTACACATCGAGCGAGGGCTCGGGTAGGCGCCAAGGCACTGAACCCCGAAAAACCCGAAGAGGAAGCCGGTGACGCAGCAACCGACGCAAGTCCCCCGGGGGTCGAACTCTGCGATCGCGAGAGAGGCGGAAGGGGGAACCCCGAAGGAACCAGAACAGCCGTCGAAGCCAAACCCGACCCGGCGGGTAGACCACCATCGCAAAGTTCAGGCTCCCGCACAGCCCCTCGAGCAACCGCCGGGTGACCCGAGGGCCCTCCAGAAACAGACGAAGGCGGGACCGCAGCCGCAGGAGAGACTCCGGAGGGAGAGACAAGGAGGCGGTCCGAGAGTCCCACACGAGACCCAGCCAAGTCCGAACCTGAGAGGGAACCAGATGGGACTTCCTCCAGTTCACCAAGAACCCGAACCCGGCGAGCTGGGAAAGAACCAAATCCCTGGCTAGCAAGCAAGCGGACTGGCTGGGAGCCCAAACCAGCCAGTCGTCGAGGTAGGCCAACACCCGAACACCTAGGAGACGCAAACGAGCCACCACAACCCGTGTAAGGCGTGTGAACACGCGAGGTGCCAGGTTCAACCCGAACGGGAGACAACGAAAGCGGTAACTCAGACGCCCCACTACAAAACCGAGCCAGTCCCTGAACCGCGGATGAATCGGGACATGCCAATAAGCGTCCCGGAGGTCCAGGGACACCATCCAAGCACCCGGCTCCAAGAGGAGCCGAACCTGAGACAGCGTAGTCATCCGAAAGGAGGGGCAATGAACCCAGGGGTTCAGACGGGACAAGTCCAGAATGAACCGCAGGTCCGCGCAGTCCCGTTTCGGAACCGGAAACAGACGGGAAACCCATCTGAGGGACGACGTCGTTTCGACGACGCCCAAGCGTACCCACTCCAAGACGACTCGACAGAGCACAGGGGAAGAAGCCTGCCCCGCCAGCCCCGACCCCCCAAAGGGGGGAGGGGCCACCCAACGCCACCGCAGGCCGCGAGACACGACCCGAAAGGCCCACGAATCGTGGGACCAGGCGCGGGCGAACAGCGCAAGCCGCCCCCCCATCGCCCCGTCAAAGGGGCAAACCGCGAAAGGGCCGGCGACCCTTACGAGACCCAGAACCCCGCACAGCGCGAACACCGCGCCGACCAGACGAGGGAGGGTCCGCAGGAGGAGCCAACCCCAAACCTGACACCAGAGGCCTACCACGACGAGAGGAACCCCGAGCCCTGGCACGACCTTTCCGGGAAGACCCACCCCGGGACCCCCGGAAAACCAACAAGTCCGACATCGGACGACAAGCCGCCGACGCAGCCTGAATAAACTGCGCCACGGCCGACTCCCCAAACAGGAGAGGACAAAAAGGTGAAGAACGCCTAAGAGCCAGAGCCCAAGCAGATTCCACGGAGGAACCCAGCACCGCCTGCCGACACGCGAGACGGGAAGCATAGAACAGGGAAACCGCATCCCGCAAAATCGGCGTGAACAGCTTCAACAAGGCAGCCGACGAACGCGCAGCCGAGGACAAGGTGCCGGACCCCGGGACGGACCCAAGCGTCCCCACATCCTCCACGAGCCAATCCGAAGACAGCTCCAGGAGGGAAAAGAACCGCAAGGCTGAACACAAAAGGCCCCGAGCGCGCAAGTCCTCCGCCACGAGCGCCGCCGAAAGGGAGGGAACCTGCACATGGAGCTGAATAACGCCCACATCGCGGGGAAGGGCAGGGGCAAACAAGCACTCATTCAGGTACTCAAGTTCACCCCCCAGGAAAACCTGAAGCACCGTGGAAGCTTCCCGCCACTCCAGCGTGCGGGAACGACAGAAGGAATGCCAGGAATCCAGACCAAACAAGGGGCAGTCTGCTAGCCAGGATGACTCCGGAACCTCGTAACGGAGCCAGAAAGGGAACGAAGTCCCAAACCTGAACGTGGACGGATCCATTTCCGAGGCATAATCCGGGTCACGCAGGAGGTAAGCTGCAAAGGCCGCTCGCACCACACCAGGTTGGATGCGATAAGCCGAAAACCTCCGGAAGGACGGAACCGACGTACCCGGGGGAACACGGAACCGTACCCGGGGAGGGGCCGACACCAAATCCAACTCGTACGCAGAGGGGGGGAAAGAAAACCCCACTCCTTGTAACAATAAGCCCCGCTCAGTGGGAAGAAAAACCCAGGCGGGGTCCAGCGGGGCCCAAGGCCCCCAAGTCAGCCCCTCCCCAGCCTCGAGGTCCGTCACCACAGGACCCGAGGCCGAGTCCTCTCCCCAAGCCCCGACCCCACAAGACAAGGACGGAGCAGCCGGAAAAGCTGGAGGAAGGGGGGCCCACTGGTCAGACCCTGAAGCTTCGGCCGGGAGACAAGACTCGAATGCCTCTGCCGCCCCCCCGGAAGGGGCAACCCCCGAAGCTGCCCGAGTCTCGAGATCAAGTAACCCCTGCTCCGACCCCGAAACCCTCAGACGCTTCGGGGCCGGAAGCAGGGGCGGGGGACCAGAACGAACAGAAGGGGAAGGACGAGGAGGTGCGGACTGAACCAGGATCGAAGCGACCCCCACCCCCAAGTCCGGGTCTCGAAAAGCAAAGCGGGGCAGCCCCGGGGCATCCGGGGAAGCAACCAACCGAGCGCGTTGCAACAGACGAAACCTAGACTGCAACGCACGTGCCGCCTGTACCCGAATAGAATCATCAGAGGATTGGGTAAATTGAGTCACAAGCAAGCAGCAACACTCACAGGACTCAGGGTCGAAAGTATCACCGACCCAACAGGCAGCGTGGCAGAGGCAAAAACAATGAGGGTCACCCTGAGACAAGGGGACCGAGCAACCCTCAAACTCGCACACAGCGAGTGGGGACCCCGGGGTCACATCCATCGGACCCACGCGCCCCCTAGGGGATTCCCAGGGTCCTGAGCGTTTACTTTAAGAGGACTCGCGCTCAGGTAGTCCCAGGCAGGGTGCTGCAAACCGGCGCCCAAAACTACCAAGCAAACTTCTAAAGCTGAACCCCAGGGACGTGTACACTCACGGGGACCTAGCAGGGGGCGCCACCGAGGAGAACAGTGGAAGGGCAAAAACAAACTGAATAAAATGACAGAACCCCCCACCAGGCAAAAACAAAAAGAAAAACAAAACCCCGCAAGAGGACAGCGAACCCCAAGGAACAGAGCCGGCCGCGATGTCGGGAATTACAAGCTGAGCAGCACCCTGCGCCCCTACCAGTGCAAACTGCCTCTTACCTGCCGGTAACAAGGGAGAACAGAACACCCAAGAGCCCAACAGGCGGCCGAAAAACCGAAAGGTAAAACGGACCAGCAGAGGCAGACCCCGAGGAGCCTGTGGAAGGTGGCCCCAAGCCCCAAGGGCAGTACTTACAGGGCACCTAGGGAAGGCAGCCCTAGACGCATGCAGCCCGAGTACTGAAGATAACTCCTGGCTCTCGCACCCACAAAACTAACACCACACTCAAAGCACAGTGCAGTAGCGACACCGGAGCCAGAGCACACGACCATCGCCTATAGCATCAGCCTCAAGAACTGAGGTGTGGGTAGCCGGCGCGGGGGGTCTGGGGCTCCCCCTTCCCCCTCCCGGGGAGGGGGGAGCTGCGCAGACAGCGGCGCGGCAGTGTGTGACGTCACACTAATTTGCTTGTTTTCGGTTGGGGAGTTCTATCCACTAGTTCGGTATTAGGTAGCAATTTTAACCAGAATAGGGGTTTGTTTTGGGGCGCTTACCTTTCTGGGTGCCTGTTCCGGTCGATGGCAGACATAGAATGCTTCCAACTACACGGGGGCTTCTATAGGCCATTGCTCCCCTTGCCTCTCTGAGGGGGCCCGGTTCTGGCCGTGGTCCCCGGTAGGCCTAAGAACTCCATACACATGACTGATGCCAAAGTCTGACATTAGCATATCAGCCTGGGAAAGCTCCGGGGAGCCGACGGGGCTCTCCCCAGAAAATGATTTATCTCAAAGCTTGAATGAAACTTTCAAGTGGCACCATTAACAAAAATGAAACGTAAATAAAAGTATTTTCTCCATTTTCCAAAATAAAATATGGTTTAAGTGGTTCAATTTCCCCCCCCCCCCTCCCCATTGGTGCCACAAGACAATATTATTGTCTTGTAAATGCAAAGATAATAACTTGTCATTTTGTAATTTTAGACTTTAATTTGAGGAAGTAGAGAAGGAATAACATTTTAAATTTAAATTCAGGAAAGACCTGGGTAAGTACTGGTTTAGATTCAGGAAAGACCTGGGTAAGTACTGGTTTAGATTCAGGAAAGACCTGGGTAAGTACTGGTTTAGATTCAGGAAAGACCTGGGTAAGTACTGGTTTAGATTCAGGAAAGACCTGGGTAAGTACTGGTTTAGATTCAGGAAAGACCTGGGTAAGTACTGGTTTAGATTCAGGAAAGACCTGGGTAAGTACTGGTTTAGATTCAGGAAAGACCTGGGTAAGTACTGGTTTAGATTCAGGAAAGACCTGGGTAAGTACTGGTTTAGATTCAGGAAAGACCTGGGTAAGTACTGGTTTAGATTCAGGAAAGACCTGGGTAAGTACTGGTTTAGATTCAGGAAAGACCTGGGTAAGTACTGGTTTAGATTCAGGAAAGACCTGGGTAAGTACTGGTTTAGATTCAGGAAAGACCTGGGTAACTACTGGTTTAGATTCAGGAAAGACCTGGGTAAGTACTGGTTTAGATTCAGGAAAGACCTGGGTAAGTACTGGTTTAGATTCAGGAAAGACCTGGGTAACTACTGGTTTAGATTCAGGAAAGACCTGGGTAAGTACTGGTTTAGATTCAGGAAAGACCTGGGTAAGTACTGGTTTAGATTCAGGAAAGACCTGGGTAAGTACTGGTTTAGATTCAGGAAAGACCTGGGTAAGTACTGGTTTAGATTCAGGATAGATTCAGGAAAGACCTGGGTAAGTACTGGTTTAGTTTCAGGAAAGACCTGGGTAAGTACTGGTTTAGATTCAGGAAAGACCTGGGTAAGTACTGGTTTAGATTCAGGAAAGACCTGGGTAAGTACTGGTTTAGATTCAGGAAAGACCTGGGTAAGTACTGGTTTAGATTCAGGAAAGACCTGGGTAAGTACTGGTTTAGTTTCAGGAAAGACCTGGGTAAGTACTGGTTTAGATTCAGGAAAGACCTGGGTAAGTACTGGTTTAGATTCAGGAAAGACCTGGGTAAGTACTGGTTTAGATTCAGGAAAGACCTGGGTAAGTACTGGTTTAGATTCAGGAAAGACCTGGGTAAGTACTGGTTTAGATTCAGGAAAGACCTGGGTAAGTACTGGTTTAGATTCAGGAAAGACCTGGGTAAGTACTGGTTTAGATTCAGGAAAGACCTGGGTAACTACTGGTTTAGATTCAGGAAAGACCTGGGTAAGTACTGGTTTAGATTCAGGAAAGACCTGGGTAAGTACTGGTTTAGATTCAGGAAAGACCTGGGTAAGTACTGGTTTAGATTCAGGAAAGACCTGGGTAACTACTGGTTTAGATTCAGGAAAGACCTGGGTAAGTACTGGTTTAGATTCAGGAAAGACCTGGGTAAGTACTGGTTTAGATTCAGGAAAGACCTGGGTAAGTACTGGTTTAGATTCAGGAAAGACCTGGGTAAGTACTGGTTTAGTTCCAGGAAAGACCTGGGTAAGTACTGGTTTAGATTCAGGAAAGACCTGGGTAAGTACTGGTTTAGATTCAGGAAAGACCTGGGTAAGTACTGGTTTAGTTCCAGGAAAGACCTGGGTAAGTACTGGTTTAGATTCAGGAAAGACCTGGGTAAGTACTGGTTTAGATTCAGGAAAGACCTGGGTAAGTACAGGTTTAGTTTCAGGAAAGACCTGGGTAAGTACTGGTTTAGATTCAGGAAAGACCTGGGTAAGTACTGGTTTAGTTTCAGGAAAGACCTGGGTAAGTACTGGTTTAGATTCAGGAAAGACCTGGGTAAGTACTGGTTTAGATTCAGGAAAGACCTGGGTAAGTACTGGTTTAGTTTCAGGAAAGACCTGGGTAAGTACTGGTTTAGATTCAGGAAAGACCTGGGTAAGTACTGGTTTAGATTCAGGAAAGACCTGGGTAAGTACTGGTTTAGATTCAGGAAAGACCTGGGTAAGTACTGGTTTAGATTCAGGAAAGACCTGGGTAAGTACTGGTTTAGATTCAGGAAAGACCTGGGTAAGTACTGGTTTAGATTCAGGAAAGACCTGGGTAAGTACTGGTTTAGATTCAGGAAAGACCTGGGTAAGTACTGGTTTAGATTCAGGAAAGACCTGGGTAAGTACTGGTTTAGATTCAGGAAAGACCTGGGTAAGTACTGGTTTAGATTCAGGAAAGACCTGGGTAAGTACTGGTTTAGATTCAGGAAAGACCTGGGTAAGTACTGGTTTAGATTCAGGAAAGACCTGGGTAAGTACTGGTTTAGATTCAGGAAAGACCTGGGTAAGTACTGGTTTAGATTCAGGAAAGACCTGGGTAAGTACTGGTTTAGATTCAGGAAAGACCTGGGTAAGTACTGGTTTAGATTCAGGAAAGACCTGGGTAAGTACTGGTTTAGATTCAGGAAAGACCTGGGTAAGTACTGGTTTAGATTCAGGAAAGACCTGGGTAACTACTGGTTTAGATTCAGGAAAGACCTGGGTAAGTACTGGTTTAGATTCAGGAAAGACCTGGGTAAGTACTGGTTTAGATTCAGGAAAGACCTGGGTAAGTACTGGTTTAGATTCAGGAAAGACCTGGGTAAGTACTGGTTTAGATTCAGGATAGATTCAGGAAAGACCTGGGTAAGTACTGGTTTAGTTTCAGGAAAGACCTGGGTAAGTACTGGTTTAGATTCAGGAAAGACCTGGGTAAGTACTGGTTTAGATTCAGGAAAGACCTGGGTAAGTACTGGTTTAGATTCAGGAAAGACCTGGGTAAGTACTGGTTTAGATTCAGGAAAGACCTGGGTAAGTACTGGTTTAGATTCAGGAAAGACCTGGGTAAGTACTGGTTTAGATTCAGGAAAGACCTGGGTAAGTACTGGTTTAGATTCAGGAAAGACCTGGGTAAGTACTGGTTTAGATTCAGGAAAGACCTGGGTAAGTACTGGTTTAGATTCAGGAAAGACCTGGGTAAGTACTGGTTTAGATTCAGGAAAGACCTGGGTAAGTACTGGTTTAGATTCAGGAAAGACCTGGGTAAGTACTGGTTTAGATTCAGGAAAGACCTGGGTAACTACTGGTTTAGATTCAGGAAAGACCTGGGTAAGTACTGGTTTAGATTCAGGAAAGACCTGGGTAAGTACTGGTTTAGATTCAGGAAAGACCTGGGTAAGTACTGGTTTAGATTCAGGAAAGACCTGGGTAACTACTGGTTTAGATTCAGGAAAGACCTGGGTAAGTACTGGTTTAGATTCAGGAAAGACCTGGGTAAGTACTGGTTTAGATTCAGGAAAGACCTGGGTAAGTACTGGTTTAGATTCAGGAAAGACCTGGGGTAAGTACTGGTTTAGTTCCAGGAAAGACCTGGGTAAGTACTGGTTTAGATTCAGGAAAGACCTGGGTAAGTACTGGTTTAGATTCAGGAAAGACCTGGGTAAGTACTGGTTTAGTTCCAGGAAAGACCTGGGTAAGTACTGGTTTAGATTCAGGAAAGACCTGGGTAAGTACTGGTTTAGATTCAGGAAAGACCTGGGTAAGTACTGGTTTAGTTTCAGGAAAGACCTGGGTAAGTACTGGTTTAGATTCAGGAAAGACCTGGGTAAGTACTGGTTTAGTTTCAGGAAAGACCTGGGTAAGTACTGGTTTAGATTCAGGAAAGACCTGGGTAAGTACTGGTTTAGATTCAGGAAAGACCTGGGTAAGTACTGGTTTAGTTTCAGGAAAGACCTGGGTAAGTACTGGTTTAGATTCAGGAAAGACCTGGGTAAGTACTGGTTTAGATTCAGGAAAGACCTGGGTAAGTACTGGTTTAGATTCAGGAAAGACCTGGGTAAGTACTGGTTTAGATTCAGGAAAGACCTGGGTAAGTACTGGTTTAGATTCAGGAAAGACCTGGGTAAGTACTGGTTTAGTTTCAGGAAAGACCTGGGTAAGTACTGGTTTAGATTCAGGAAAGACCTGGGTAAGTACTGGTTTAGATTCAGGAAAGACCTGGGTAAGTACTGGTTTAGATTCAGGAAAGACCTGGGTAAGTACTGGTTTAGATTCAGGAAAGACCTGGGTAAGTACTGGTTTAGATTCAGGAAAGACCTGGGTAAGTACTGGTTTAGTTCCAGGAAAGACCTGGGTAAGTACTGGTTTAGATTCAGGAAAGACCTGGGTAAGTACTGGTTTAGATTCAGGAAAGACCTGGGTAAGTACTGGTTTAGTTCCAGGAAAGACCTGGGTAAGTACTGGTTTAGATTCAGGAAAGACCTGGGTAAGTACTGGTTTAGATTCAGGAAAGACCTGGGTAAGTACTGGTTTAGTTTCAGGAAAGACCTGGGTAAGTACTGGTTTAGATTCAGGAAAGACCTGGGTAAGTACTGGTTTAGTTTCAGGAAAGACCTGGGTAAGTACTGGTTTAGATTCAGGAAAGACCTGGGTAAGTACTGGTTTAGATTCAGGAAAGACCTGGGTAAGTACTGGTTTAGTTTCAGGAAAGACCTGGGTAAGTACTGGTTTAGATTCAGGAAAGACCTGGGTAAGTACTGGTTTAGATTCAGGAAAGACCTGGGTAAGTACTGGTTTAGATTCAGGAAAGACCTGGGTAAGTACTGGTTTAGATTCAGGAAAGACCTGGGTAAGTACTGGTTTAGATTCAGGAAAGACCTGGGTAAGTACTGGTTTAGATTCAGGAAAGACCTGGGTAAGTACTGGTTTAGTTTCAGGAAAGACTTGGCTGGAGTAAATACTGGTTTGGAAACTCGGGTGTTGATTTACGGTACAATTTACCGGGTAAAATCACAAGACTTTGGATTGTTGGAGTGTTTAAACTAAGTTTATCCATATAATTTATTATTTATGTAGGTTTATTATATTTGTCTTCATTCATATACCAGTATAGGAATGAGTTTGGTTGGATATAAATAGGCGCTGCCTTGCATGGGCAAAAAAAACTTGCAATTTCTAATATTCTTATGTTCTGAAGAAAATTATGTGGTCTTCTCAAATATATATAATGAAAAAAAACTCGAACTCTGTTTATAGAATGTACCAAAAATAACTGTTTACCAATATATAATCAGTCATTTTCTAATAGAAAATATGGGCCAAGAACAGTCTATGCTCTTTTTTTTTTATTGAAAATGCACAAAAAGAACAATTTCTAATATATTCTGATTTCTCGTTCAGCAAAACGCAGTAATCTGAATTCTTATTTGAAATGAGAGCTCGTGAGCTAATTTACTTCTAGGAGTGCCCCTACAGGGCCCGAGTGCCCGTATAGTGGCCGAGTGCATCTACAGTACCTATTTACTGCGGGGACCAACAGGGGGGCCACGGGGACCAACAGGGGGCCACGGGGACCAACAGGGGGGCCACGGGGACCAACAGGGGGCCACGGGGACCAACAGGGGGCCACGGGGACCAACAGGGGGCCACGGGGACCAACAGGGGGGCCACGGGGACCAACAGGGGACCACGGGGACCAACAGGGGGCCACGGGGACCAACAGGGGGCCACGGGGACCAACAGGGGGCCACGGGGACCAACAGGGGGCCACGGGGACCAACAGGGGGGCCACGGGGACCAACAGGGGACCACGGGGACCAACAGGGGGCCACGGGGACCAACAGGGGGCCAACAGGGACCAACAGGGGGCCACAGGGACCAACAGGGGGCCACAGGGACCAACAGGGGGCCACAGGGACCAACAGGGGGCCACAGGGACCAACAGGGGGCCACAGGGACCAACAGGGGGCCACAGGGACCAACAGGGGGCCACAGGGACCAACAGGGACCAACAGGGGGCCACAGGGACCAACAGGGGGCCACAGGGACCAACAGGGGGCCACAGGGACCAACAGGGGGCCACAGGGACCAACAGGGACCAACATGGGGCCACAGGGACCAACAGGGGGCCAACAGGGGGCCACAGGGACCAACAGGGGGCCACAGGGACCAACAGGGGGCCACAGGGACCAACAGGGGGCCACAGGGACCAACAGGGGGCCACAGGGACCAACAGGGGGCCACAGGGACCAACAGGGACCAACAGGGGGCCACAGGGGGCCACAGGGACCAACAGGGGGCCACAGGGACCAACAGGCACCAACAGGGGGCCACAGTGACCAACAGGGGGCCACAGGGACCAACAGGGGGTCACAGGGACCAACAGGGGGCCACAGGGACCAACAGGGGGCCACAGGGACCAACAGGGGGCCACAGGGACCAACAGGGGGCCACAGGGGGCCACAGGGACCAACAGGGGGCCACAGGGACCAACAGGGGGCCACAGGGACCAACAGGGGGCCACAGGGACCAACAGGGGGCCACAGGGACCAACAGGGGGCCACAGGGACCAACAGGGGGCCACAGGGACCAACAGGGGGCCACAGGGACCAACAGGGGGCCACAGGGACCAACAGGGGGCCACAGGGACCAACAGGGGCCACAGGGACCAACAGGGACCAACAGGGACCAACAGGGACCAACAGGGGGCCACAGGGACCAACAGGGACCAACAGGAACCAACAGGGGGCCACAGGGACCAACAGGGGGCCACAGGGACCAACAGGGGGCCACAGGGACCAACAGGGGGCCACAGGCACCAACAGGGGGCCACAGGGACCAACAGGGGGCCACAGGGACCAACAGGGGGCCACAGGGACCAACAGGGGGCCACAGGGACCAACAGGGGGCCACAGGGACCAACAGGGGGCCACAGGGACCAACAGGGGGCCACAGGGACCAACAGGGGGCCACAGGCACCAACAGGGGGCCTCAGGCACCAACAGGGGGCCACAGGGACCAACAGGGGGCCACAGGGACCAACAGGGGGCCACAGGGACCAACAGGGGGCCACAGGGACCAACAGGGGGCCACAGGGACCAACAGGGGGCCACAGGGACCAACAGGGGGCCACAGGGACCAACAGGGAGCCACAAATAAACCATCATTCAAAGAGGAAAAAAATTTAAACAAGTCCCGAGGGAATAAACCCCAGAGGCAACTGTCCACTTTCTGCCCCACAGTTCCTGCCCCCCCCCCAACAGTTCCTGCCCCGGGAACAAAACATTCTTCCCGACACAAAGTCTCGGGGCGAAACCAAAAAAAAAAAAAAATCAAAACAAACGATTTTCAAAGAGCTAAACCGACTGATTTTTCCCGCTTTATTTGCCTTTATTCCCCAGCTGATGACCACAACAGCCCGGTGGATCACCCCGGGGGGGGGAGGCGCCCCCCACAGGGGAAGAGCTGCCTTAGAGGGTAAATAATACATCCCCCCGCCCGCCCCCCCTGAGGTCGGCCCATCCCACCTCCTCACCTGAGCGGCGGCGCCTCTCCCTCTCCCTGTGGGTGGCGGCGGTGGCGGCGGCTGGTGGCGGCGTGTGAGAGGTGTGTGTGTGTGGGTGGTGGTGGTGGCGGCGGGGGCTGAGGGCGGCTACATCAACATGGCCGGGGAGGCTGAGCGCGGCGGTCCGTCCCCGCCAGACACCAGGTGACGAGTGACGCCATCTTGTGTATCCCTCCGCGCGCCTCACTCCATAACACACACCCTTCACTCAACCTCATATACCCCTCATAACACACTCACATCCTAACCAAACAACTTTATCTTAGTCTAATTTAACTTGTTCCAGGACTTAAATGGGTTGTTAGTGGGTGTAATTGGCTGTCACCCCCCCCAGGAGGGACTACTTTGAGGCCGCTGTATAAACAAGTGGTCAGTTGCAGCGTTGCCAACTCCTCATAATTCCAGCCATTTCAAAATATTCATAATAATCTAACTGATTTTCAACCCAAAAATACACATTAACCACCTATAACAACAATCTATGTCCACACATACATCTATATATATCAAACAATTCACTATAACCCACATAACTATACTTCAATATTTCACCCACTCCTATAAACCCATTATAATACCATTCATAACAAACTCGTAGAGCCAAATATATCACACGAGGATAATTGCCGTCTATTTATACATTCCTCGATTTATTGGAAACCTGTTGTATAATTCAACGGCTTATATTTGTTGATGTATTTGTTGTATTTCCGCGATGTTTACATACAATGATCGGGTGAAGTAATGTCTATATTAAACCCTTGGTAATGTTGGCAGTTATGTACGTACACTGTGTACACACGTGCTGTACATACACGGCCCTGTGTACACACGTGCTGTACGTACACGGCCGTGTACACACGTGCTGTACGTACACGGCCGTGTACACACGTGCTGTACGTACACGGCCTGTGTACACACGTGCTGTACGTACACGGCCTGTGTACACACGTGCTGTACATACACAGCCTGTGTACACACGTGCTGTACGTACACGGCCTGTGTACACACGTGCTGTACATACACGGCCTGTGTACACACGTACTGTACGTACACGGCCTGTGTACACACGTACACACCTACACCTACATACACACCCACACCCACGTACACACCCACGTACACACCCACACCCACGTACACACTCACACCCACGTACACACCCACACCCACGTACACACCCACACCCACGTACACACCCACACCCACGTACACACCCACGTACACACCCACGTACACACCCACGTACACACCCACACCCACGTACACACCCACACCCACGTACACACCCACACCCACGTACACACCCACACCCACGTACACACCCACGTACACACCCACACCCACCCACACCCACGTACACACCCACGTACACACCCACACCCACGTACACACCCACACCCACGTACACACCCACACCCACGTACACTCCCACGTACACACCCACACCCACGTACACACCCACACCCACGTACACAACTTGTGTGTACTTGTGTAAAGAATCATTCAGAACTTTGTATACCACATATGTCAGGCCAATCCTGGAGTATGCAGCCCCAGCATGGAGTCCATATCTAGTCAAGGATAAGACTAAACTGGAAAAGGTTCAAAGGTTTGCCACCAGACTAGTACCCGAGCTGAGAGGTATTAGCTACGAGGAGAGACTACGGGAATTAAACCTCACTTCGCTGGAAGACAGAAGAGTTAGGGGGGACATGATCACCACATTCAAGATTCTGAAGGGGATTGATAGGGTAGATAAAGACAGTCTATTTAACACAAGGGGAACACGCACAAGGGGACACAGGTGGAAACTGAGTGCCCAAATGAGCCACAGAGATATTAGAAAGAACTTTTTTAGTGTCAGAGTGGTTGACAAATGGAATGCATTAGGAAGTGATGTGGTGGAGGCTGACTCCATACACAGTTTCAAGTGTAGATATGACAGAGCCCGATAGGCTCATGAATCTGTACACCTGTTGATTGACGGTTGAGAGGCGGGACCAAAGAGCCAGAGCTCAACCCCCGCAAACACAACTAGGTGAGTACAACTAGGTGAGTACACACCCACACCCACGTACACACCCACGTACACACCCACACCCACGTACACACCCACGTACACACCCACACCCACGTACACACCCACACCCACGTACACACCCACACCCACGTACACACCCACACCCACGTACACACCCACACCCACCCACACCCACGCACACACCCACGTACACACCCACACCCACGTACACACCCACGTACACACCCACACCCACGTACACACCCACGTACACACCCACACCCACGTACACACCCACATCCACGTACACACCCACACCCACGTACACACCCACACCCACGTACACACCCACACCCACGTACACACCCACGTACACACCCACACCCACGTACACACCCACGTACACACCCACACCCACGTACACACCCACGTACACACCCACGTACACACCCACACCCACGTACACACCCACACCCACGTACACACCCACGTACACACCCACACCCACGTACACACCCACGTACACACCCACACCCACATACACATTGTCGTACACATACGTGGGTGAGTACACACCCACGTACACACCCACACCCACGTACACACCCACACCCACGTACACACCCACGTACACACCCACACCCACGTATGATGGACTACATCACGCAGAAGTGCAAGGACGCTGCAAACAAGTTTGTCCCAGCCCAAAAGGAAAACAGTGAAATGAAGATGAGAAACCCATGGTTTAATCAGAGATGTAGGCTAGCTAAGCAGCAAAGTAAAAGGGCATGGAGAAACTATAGGAATAACAGGACACTGGAGAGCAGAGAAAGATACCAGAATGCCAGGAATGAATATGTCAGGATGAGAAGAGAGGCAGAAAGACAATACGAAAATGACATCGCAAGCAAGGCAAAGACTCAGCCTAAATTGTTGCATAGCCACATCAGGAGAAAAACAACAGTAAAGGAACAGGTTATGAATATAAGGATAGGGGCGGAAGGATTCACTACAAACGACAAGGAAGTGTGTGAGGAACTGAATAAGAAATTCCAGGAGGTCTTCACCTTAGAGCAAGAAGTTCCAGAGATAAGAGAAGGAATAGCTAACCAGGAACCACTGGAAGAGTTTGAGATTACCAGCGGGGAAGTAAGGAAGTGTTTACTAGAGTTGGATGTGACAAAGGCTATAGGCCCAGATGGAATCTCCCCATGGATACTAAAGGAAGGAGCAGAAGAACTGTGCCTCCCGCTCTCCATGGTGTATAACAAGTCACTGGCAACAGGGGAACTGCCAGAAATTTGGAAAGCAGCTAACGTAGTCCCGATATACAAGAAAGGGGATAGACAGGAGGCACTGAACTACAGGCCAGTGTCCCTAACCTGCATACCATGCAAGCTCATGGAGAAGATTGTGCGAAGAAAGCTAGTGGAGCACCTGGAGCGAAAGAACTTTGTAACACAGCATCAACATGGGTTCAGGGATGGCAGGTCCTGCTTCACAGGGTTACTTGAATTCTACGACCAGGCAACAAAAATAAGGCAAGACAGAGAAGGGTGGGCAGACTGTATATTTTTGGATTGTCAGAAAGCCTTTGACACAGTGCCACACAAGAGGCTAGTGAAAAAGCTGGAGATGCAGGCTGGAGTGAAAGGGAAGGTACTCCGTTGGATACAGGAGTACCTAAGCAACAGGAGACAACGAGTCTGTGTGAGGGGTGAGGTCTCAGATTGGCGAGACGTTACGAGGGGAGTCCCGCAGGGGTCAGTCCTTGGACCTATACTGTTTCTGGTATATGTAAATGATCTCCCAGAGGGTATAGAATCGTTTCTCTCAATGTTTGCCGACGATGCAAAAATTATGAGGAGGATTGAAACTGAGGACGATAGTAGGAGGCTACAAGATGACCTAGGCAGACTGAGTGAATGGTCCAACAAATGGCTGTTGAAGTTCAACCCGAGTAAATGCAAAGTAATGAAACTAGGCGGTGGAAACAGGAGGCCAGACACAGGATACAGAATAGGAGATGAAGTACTTAATGAAACAGACAGAGAGAAAGATCTAGGAGTTGATATCACACCAAACCTGCCTCCTGAAGCCCACATAAAAAGAATAACGTCTGCGGCATATGCGAGGCTAGCTAACATCAGAACAGCGTTCAGGAATCTGTGTAAGGAATCATTCAGAATCTTGTACACCACATATGTAAGACCAATCCTGGAGTATGCGGCTCCAGCATGGAGCCCGTACCTTGTCAAGCACAAGACGAAGCTGGAAAAAGTCCAAAGGTATGCCACTAGACTAGTCCCAGAACTAAGAAGCATGAGTTACGAGGAAAGGCTGCGGGAAATGCACCTTACGACACTGGAAGACGGAAGAGTAAGGGGAGACATGATCACAACCTACAAAATCCTCAGGGGAATCGACCGGGTAAACAAGGATAAGCTATTCAACACTGGTGGGACGCGAACAAGGGGACACAGGTGGAAACTGAGTACCCACATGAGCCACAGAGACGTTAGAAGGAACTTTTTCAGTGTGGGAGTAGTTAACAGGTGGAATGCATTAGGCAGTGATGTGGTGGAGGCTGACTCCATACACAGTTTATAATGTAGATATGATAGAGCCCAATAGGCTCAGGAACCTGTACACCAGTTGATTGACAGTTGAGAGGCGGGACCAAAGAGCCACAGCTCAACCCCCGCAAGCACAAATAGGTGAGTACACCCACGTACACACCCACACCTACGTACACACCCACGTACAGACACAGGGCTGTGGTAGCTGAGTGGACAAATCGTGGGACTCGTAATCCTGCGGCCCACGATTCGATTCCTGGACTACGAAGAGACTAAAGGGCAGTTTGTTTCACCCTCATTCCCCTGTTTCCTAGCCGTAAATAGGTACCCGGGAGTTAGTCAGCTGTCACGGGCTGCTTCCTGGGGATGTGTGTGAAAAAAAATAGTACCAGTTGATAGACAGTTGAGAGGCGGGCCCAAAGAGCAGAGCTCAACCCGCAAGCACAACTAGGTGAGTATAGTTTTAACTATAGATATGATAGAGCCCAATAGGCTCAGGAACCCATTAACCAATTTACTGACGGTTGAGAGGCGGGCCCAAAGAGCCAGAGCTCAACCCCCGCAAGCACAACTAGGTGAGTCCACTTCAACTCTATAATGACGTTTGACAACAACTGCGACGATGGTTGAGAGAGTTGGCAACACTGTAGCAGGGCGGGGACACCATTCAAGAACATCACGGCATCATATATATATATTATATATATATATCTACCACTCTCCGTCACTCACTATAGCTTCACCATCACGCTGGGGTATAACACCGCGGTAGACACCCGAGTATAACCAAGATAATCCTCCGTTATATACGAAAATATACAGAAATAATGATATACAATTCAAATTCCTGATAAAGAGGAGGCTACGAGCCTAATGTTAGACTCACAGGGACACGGATCCTTCAACCTTGTTTACAATTACTACTATTTTACCCCATTACGAGATTATATTGTTAATAGGGAGTTACTGGACGGTTGTGTGGGTGTAACCGTCTACATGTGACCATTAGCGACGGGTAGATTAGCGTAGAATATGTATATTAGTGAAGGAAATGGGGAAGTTAGGGGTTAGATATATGTCACCACTGTAGGGGGTAGATAGGGGATAGATTGTTAGGGGAGATAGCAAGGGGTAGGGGATGGCCTGTCCCTCCCAGGGATAGGCCGGAAGATATACCTGATTGACCTCAGAGGCCACTAACCCTAGTGGCCTTGGACATGAAGCCGGCGGCTTGTCGAAGCTCCTCTGCCCCCTATTGACTCACCATTTACGTGTATACATGTTCACAGATTGTGTGTCTAGTAGGGTCCCCGGCGGTGCCCGGGGTCTTTCCCAAGCACATGTGTTAAGTTTGTATTACGTGTGCCAGCATGTGTCACGTGTGTCAGCATGAAGCACGTGACTTTATATGTGTCAGCATGTGTCATGTGTTACCCGTGAACACGACCAGAGACCACATTCCTAACATTCACCACCTCCGGGTCCGTGCCATTCATGGTCGTGTCGCCTCTTGTGGTGACTAATCATTCACTCCATACGTCTACCACCTCTGGTACCGTGCCATTCATGGTCGTGTCGCCTCTTGTGGTGACAAATCATTCACTCCAAACGTCTACCACCTCTGGTACCGTGCCATTCATGGTCGTGTCACCTCTCGTGGTGGGTTCAATACCGTGCTAAGGCAGCTCATTTTCAGGTTATAGTTCGAGGTATAGCATCTTATAGCTGCATTGCTTTCTTGCATTTGTTTCTAGGAGTCAGTAGTTGAGGTGAACGATAGAGACAGTTTACAGTGGTGTTATATCACGACACAAAGCCAGTTGTAGTTACATGTTAATGTATATTGTATTTTGTTTTATTAACTTGTATTATTATGATTATTATTGGGAGAGAGAAGCAGGAGGGAGGCGGTAGTGTGGTCTGAGACCGGCTTAACGAGGCCATTCACGGCCTGTTATGCTGTTTAAGGCGGCCATTCACAACTGTCTGGGTGTTGTTGTTGTAGTATCCCCCCCCCTACCCCTCCCCCCCCCGCCACGACCCCCCCCTCCCCCCCCACGTGGGGACACCCTCCCCCCCTCCCCACCACAAGCAGGGTAACTACCTCAATGAGCAGTCTACCCTCAACCCCTCCCCCCCCTGGGCCCCCACCAAGGACACTCTTGTAGGGGCCCCCACCAAGGACACTCTTGTAGGGGCCCCCACCAAGGACACTCTTGTAGGGGCCCCCACCAAGGACACTCTTGTAGGGGCCCCCACCAAGGACACTCTTGTAGGGGGCCCCACCAAGGACACTCTTGTAGGGGCCCCCACCAAGGACACTCTTGTAGGGGCCCCCACCAAGGACACTCTTGTAGGGGCCCCCACCAAGGACACTCTTGTAGGGGCCCCCACCAAGGACACTCTTGTAGGGGCCCCCACCAAGGACACTCTTGTAGGGGCCCCCACCAAGGACACTCTTGTAGGGGCCCCCACCAAGGACACTCTTGTAGGGGCCCCCACCAAGGACACTCTTGTAGGGGCCCCCACCAAGGACACTCTTGTAGGGGGCCCCCACCAAGGACACTCTTGTAGGGGCCCCCACCAAGGACACTCTTGTAGGGGCCCCCACCAAGGACACTCTTGTAGGGGCCCCCACCAAGGACACTCTTGTAGGGGCCCCCACCAAGGACACTCTTGTAGGGGGCCCCCACCAAGGACACTCTTGTAGGGGCCCCCACCAAGGACACTCTTGTAGGGGCCCCCACCAAGGACACTCTTGTAGGGGCCCCCACCAAGGACACTCTTGTAGGGGCCCCCACCAAGGACACTCTTGTAGGGGCCCCCACCAAGGACACTCTTGTAGGGGGCCCCCACCAAGGACACTCTTGTAGGGGCCCCCACCAAGGACACTCTTGTAGGGGCCCCCACCAAGGACACTCTTGTAGGGGCCCCCACCAAGGACACTCTTGTAGGGGGCCCCCACCAAGGACACTCTTGTAGGGGCCCCCACCAAGGACACTCTTGTAGGGGCCCCCACCAAGGACACTCTTGTAGGGGCCCCCACCAAGGACACTCTTGTAGGGGGCCCCCACCAAGGACACTCTTGTAGGGGCCCCCACCAAGGACACTCTTCTAGGGGCCCCCACCAAGGACACTCTTGTAGGGGGCCCCCACCAAGGACACTCTTGTAGGGGCCCCCACCAAGGACACTCTTGTAGGGGCCCCCACCAAGGACACTCTTGTAGGGGCCCCCACCAAGGACACTCTTCTAGGGGCCCCCACCAAGGACACTCTTGTAGGGGCCCCCACCAAGGACACTCTTGTAGGGGCCCCCACCAAGGACACTCTTGTAGGGGCCCCCACCAAGGACACTCTTGTAGGGGCCCCCACCAAGGACACTCTTGTAGGGGCCCCCACCAAGGACACTCTTGTAGGGGCCCCCACCAAGGACACTCTTCTAGGGGCCCCCACCAAGGACACTCTTGTAGGGGCCCCCACCAAGGACACTCTTGTAGGGGCCCCCACCAAGGACACTCTTGTAGGGGCCCCCACCAAGGACACTCTTGTAGGGGCCCCCACCAAGGACACTCTTGTAGGGGCCCCCACCAAGGACACTCTTGTAGGGGCCCCCACCAAGGACACTCTTGTAGGGGCCCCCACCAAGGACACTCTTCTAGGGGCCCCCACCAAGGACACTCTTGTAGGGGCCCCCACCCAACCAATATACCATATAACAAATTATCAAACCATACAACCATCCTCAAACAGTCAATTTTTGTACGATGGAAAAGTTGTTAAACCCGCTCTTCTTTTGACGGACGGGACAAATAAATATATATATATATATATATATATATATATATATATATATATATATATATATATATTATATATATATATGACAATGTCAGACCACGGAGAAAAAATGAAACAGGAATTTCCTTAAGTACTTTCGTATATTAATGACTCCTTCTGAAGATATATTAATATACGAAAGTACTTAAGGAAATTCCTGTTTCATTTTTCCTCCGTGGTCTGACACTGTCATATATATATATATATATATATATATATATATATAACATCTACACTCCTACACGGGAAAGTGTAGGAGTGTAGATGTTCGGCAGTCCTCCAATGGCAGGTGTGAATGCCTAGTCACACTTACAAAAAAAGATAGACTGCTTGCCTGTTTGTCTGTGGTAAAGTGAGGGAAGACACACAAAACACATAGTATGAACAATGAAACTTTAATTAATATAGAAAACAAATTATAAACAAAGACAATCCCTTGGCTATGTACAATGCAAACAAACAAACAAGTAAAAAACAATATAACATAAATGAATAATAGGGAAGAAGTTACTCTACAATAATATAAATTCACAGTTAAAAATAATCAGGTGCTGAGAATATGGCGCTAGCTGCGAAACATCCACCTGATACACAGCGTATATCAGTTGTTCACTGCTTGAGAGCACAAGGATATTCTGACGTCAACGGCTGGATCAAGCCCAGACATCGACTCAGGTAGAGGGCGCTGAGGTGCAGAAGTGCAGGTGTGCAGTCGGCGAGTCACCAATCAGGAGCAGGCAGGCTGGGAAGGGTAGTTGGCTGGTTGATGACGAGCCGGCGTGGAGGGAGTGTGGAGTAGGGGGTGAGTCTTGGGTACGTTTGCCTCCTGGTCAAAACGTTTTGTGCTACTGGTAGACGTATCTTGAAGGTGCATCTTACTGTTGTATAGTATACGTAACTTTATGTAGAGAAGAGCAGCCTCAATCTCTCTTGAAAGAGATTGTCGTCACAAATATATATATATATATATATATATATATATATATATATATATATATATATATATATTTTCCATCTGCCTAGAGAGACTGCGATATCATCTATTTTTCTCGTCGCAATATATATATTATATATCTGTATAAATATAAATGTAAGGGCCGTGACGAGGATTCGAACCTGCGTCCAGGAGCATTAAGGCAGGGTCTGGGATGCTCCCGGACGCAGGTTCGAATCCTCGTCACGGCCCTTGTGGATTTGTTTGTCCGATCCTATCTTAGTGACAGACACCAATGTGTAACCATCAATGATACAACTTCTTCCACTCTACCAATAACCGTTGGAGTGCCACAGGGCAGCATCTTAGGACCTCTCTTATTTCTTATATATATCAATGATCTGCCTAATGTCTCTAATATTCTTAAACCTATATTGTTTGCTGACGATACTACCCTTATCTACTCAAACCTCAACCCACATACACTAAATAATGTTGTGAATAATGAATTAAAAAAAGTCCACTTATGGATATCAACGAACAAACTGACACTAAACATAGAAAAGACTTACTACATCTTATTTGGAAGCAAATCATCAAATGCAATTCAGCTACAGATAGACAACATTAACATCAGTAATAAAAATGATGGCAAGTTTCTTGGCCTATTCCTAGACAAGAGACTCAACTTCAGTACCCACATTCAACACATAACTAAGAAAGTCTCTAAGACAGTTGGTATACTCTCCAAAATCAGATATTATGTTCCTAACTCTGCTCTCCTCTCACTATATTATGCACTAATCTACCCCTATCTTAATTATGGTATCTGTGCATGGGAGTCTACCACTGCAAACCACCTTAAGCCCATCATCACACAGCAAAAATCTGCTATCAGAATAATAACTAACTCTGCTTTCAGACAACACTCAGCTCCCTTGTTTAAATCTCTAAACTTGCTAAATATTAACTCCCTCCACACATTCTCTTGTGTCAACTACATTTACAAAACCCTGTTCTTAAATGCAAACCATGCTCTGAAACTCTCCCTGGACAGATGTAATAGGACCCATTATCACCACACCAGAAATAAATATATCTTTGATATCCCCAGAGTCAAACTTAATCTGTGTAAACACTCGACGCAAATTAAGGGACCTGGTCTATGGAACTCACTCCCTAGTGAATTGAAAAACTGTCAAACTTTTGCCTTATTTAAAAACAAAACCAAAAAGTACCTAATTTCATCTTCTTAGTTTCCTACACTGAGCTTTAAATTTGCTCTGTATCTAGTGTTACCCAATCTCACAATCTTTATGTACTTAACCCAAACAACTTTATCATTGTGTTCATTGCTGTCTTCTTTTATGTGCTAACCATATGCTGTATTGTGCCTGCTATGTTTTGTCAACTACCATTCAAGCTGTCATTGCAATCACTCTGAGTTACCAATGTGCTTTAATATACCTACAACTTTTCTCACATCTTTTATTTTTTTCATGCTATGTAACTGTTATAATTTTTATCAATTTTGCAAGTATTTACCTACTCATAAGTTTCTTAGATTAAGGACCTGCCCGAAACGCTGCACGTACTAGTGGCTTTACAAGATTGTAATTACTATGCTATGTATCCTCACAATCCCAATGTACCTTCTTGTATATATATAAATTAATAAATAAAATAAGTTTTAGTCTTAGTGTTTTTCCTGCCCGAAACGCTTTGGCTTTAATCAAATCAAATCAAATGTTTATTTAGGTAAGGTACATACATACAAGACATTTTACAAAGATTTTACATTTAGGCATTGTATGTACTAGCGCTATCTATCAACTTGTGTATCTTACCCTGCATGTATGTACTTTCCCTGAATAAATATATTTTTGATATTCCCAGAGTCAGGCACTACCAGTCACTGGCCCACACTACCAGTCACTGGCCCACACTAACCCCCTCACAGTCACTGGCCCACACTAACCCCCTTACAGTCACTGGCCCACACT
The DNA here is from genome assembly GCF_040958095.1 of Procambarus clarkii. Lineage (NCBI taxonomy): Eukaryota > Metazoa > Arthropoda > Malacostraca > Decapoda > Cambaridae > Procambarus > Procambarus clarkii. The sequence continues at coordinate 790,241 of NC_091154.1, forward strand.
AACCCCTTCACAGTCACTGGTCCACACTAACCCCTTCACAGTCACTGGCCCACACTAACCCCCTCACAGTCACTGGTCCACACTAACCCCCTCACAGTCACTGCATCACACTACCAGTCACTGGTCCACACTAACCCCCTCACAGTCACTGGCCCACACTAACCCCCTTACAGTCACTGGCCCACACTAACCCCTTCACAGTCACTGGTCCACACTAACCCCCTTACAGTCACTGGCCCACACTAACCCCCTTACAGTCACTGGCCCACACTAACCCCTTCACAGTCACTGGTCCACACTAACCCCCTCACAGTCACTGGCCCACACTAACCCCCTTACAGTCACTGGCCCACACTAACCCCTTCACAGTCACTGGTCCACACTAACCCCCTTACAGTCACTGGTCCACACTAACCCCCTTACAGTCACTGGCCCACACTAACCCCTTCACAGTCACTGGTCCACACTAACCCCTTCACAGTCACTGGTCCACACTAACCCCCTCACAGTCACTGGTCCACACTAACCCCCTCACAGTCACTGCATCACACTACCAGTCACTGGTCCACACTAACCCCCTCACAGTCACTGGCCCACACTAACCCCCTTACAGTCACTGGCCCACACTAACCCCTTCACAGTCACTGGTCCACACTAACCCCTTCACAGTCACTGGCCCACACTAACCCCCTCACAGTCACTGGTCCACACTAACCCCTTCACAGTCACTGGCCCACACTAACCCCCTTACAGTCACTGGCCCACACTAACCCCTTCACAGTCACTGGTCCACACTAACCCCTTCACAGTCACTGGCCCACACTAACCCCCTCACAGTCACTGGTCCACACTAACCCCCTCACAGTCACTGCATCACACTACCAGTCACTGGTCCACACTAACCCCCTCACAGTCACTGGCCCACACTACCAGTCACTGGCCCACACTAACCCCCTCACAGTCACTGGCCCACACTAACCCCCTCACAGTCACTGGCCCACACTAACCCCTTCACAGTCACTGGTCCACACTAACCCCTTCACAGTCACTGGCCCACACTAACCCCCTCACAGTCACTGGTCCACACTAACCCCCTCACAGTCACTGCATCACACTACCAGTCACTGGTCCACACTAACCCCCTCACAGTCACTGGCCCACACTACCAGTCACTGGCCCACACTAACCCCCTCACAGTCACTGGCCCACACTAACCCCCTCACAGTCACTGGCCCACACTAACCCCCTCACAGTCACTGGCCCACACTAACCCCCTCACAGTCACTGGCCCACACTAACCCCCTCACAGTCACTGGCCCACACTAACCCCCTCACAGTCACTGGCCCACACTACCAGTCACTGGCCCACACTAACCCCCTCACAGTCACTGGCCCACACTAACCCCTTCACAGTCACTGGCCCACACTAACCCCCTCACAGTCACTGGCCACACTAACCCCCTCACAGTCACTGGCCCACACTAACCCCCTCACAGTCACTGGTACACACTAACCCCCTCACAGTCACTGGCCACACTAACCCCCTCACAGTCACTGGACCACACTAACCCCCTCACAGTCACTGGCCCACACTAACCCCCTCACAGTCACTGGCCCACACTAACCCCCTCACAGTCACTGGCCCACACTAACCCCTTCACAGTCACTGGCCCACACTAACCCCCCTCACAGTCACTGGCCCACACTAACCCCCTCACAGTCACTGGCCCACACTAACCCCCTCACAGTCACTGGCCCACACTAACCCCTTCACAGTCACTGGCCCACACTAACCCCCCTCACAGTCACTGGCCCACACTAACCCCCTCACAGTCACTGGCCCACACTAACCCCCTCACAGTCACTGGCCCACACTACCAGTCACTGGCCCACACTACCAGTCACTGGCCCACACTAACCCCTTCACAGTTACTGGACCACACTAACCCCTCACAGTCACTGGCCCACACTAACCCCCTCACAGTCACTGGCCCACACTAACCCCTTCACAGTTACTGGACCACACTAACCCCTCACAGTCACTGGCCCACACTAACCCCCTCACAGTCACTGGCCCACACTAACCCCCTCACAGTCACTGGCCCACACTAACCCCCTCACAGTCACTGGCCCACACTAACCCCCTCACAGTCACTGGCCCACACTACCAGTCACTGGCCCACACTAACCCCCTCACAGTCACTGGCCCACACTAACCCCCTCACAGTCACTGGCCCACACTAACCCCCTCACAGTCACTGGCCCACACTAACCCCCTCACAGTCACTGGCCCACACTAACCCCCTCACAGTCACTGGCCCACACTAACCCCCTCACAGTCACTGGCCCACACTAACCCCCTCACAGTCACTGGCCCACACTAACCCCCTCACAGTCACTGGCCCACACTAACCCCCTCACAGTCACTG